>NW_009200474.1:14112-20326 GCF_000690835.1 Fulmarus glacialis
ACAAACTATAAAGAGTATTTAATGTGCAGCATTTTGCTGAGCCTGTAGCCTTTGGAGCTTTTTGTGGAGACTCTTTGTGGCCTCCCTGGACACATTATTGGAGTGATACAGTCCCAGGCACACTGCTGAAAGCAGATGTCATGCTAGTTAATACAGAAGTGCCTCCATTGCTTCTTCCCAGGATGCATCCTGGCTGTTCCTCATATGGGGTAATGGAGGTAATGCTGGCTTCCCTCTTGGTGCCTGGGCTGCTCTAACAGATGCATGGCCAAAACTTCATCCCCTCCACTGCTTGTGGTCCTTTGCTTTGCTCCCTCACAGAACTAAAGGCCACTGTGGAGAAGTTGCATGATGCCATCTGAAAGGGTCCCTCAGCCCTGGTGGGCACAGGGTGTGTGTGCTCCCTGTGCAGCAGGTTGGCAGCAGTTCATCCTGAAGGACTGTCTGGCTCTTCAGAGCAGCACCGGGAAATATGCAAATTTAACCTTTGAATTTACCGTGCTGTTCTTTTCCTGGGAAATGTCACTCAGGGTATCAAGCTGGGATTGCCTCGTCTCAGGAGGGGAGTGGGCATCAGCGGCATATGCTCTGTCTCTGGGGATGCACCTGGCCAGCCCACAGCATGGGGAGCTGGGTCCTCCAGGGAGTCTTTAGGTGTTCCCTGTGAGCAGGAGCTCCTGTGCTCTGGAAGCGCTGGGAGCTCACATGCTCTGCCTTGCTGTCAGCAGGAGCTGCCCTGAACCGATGTGATGTGATGGGTGGAACATGTTTCGGTGACTTGAGCTGGCTCCTGAGTGACATAAGGAGGATTATGTCCCCATTGCCGGGTGTTGGGCAGGGGAGCTGTCAGCAGTGACACATCTCACAGCGGCTCGTGGGAGCCAGCACCAGTGCCAGAGAGGGCTCCTCTTCCTCAAGGGAGGGGAGCGCTTGCAGGGTCGGATCCAGATGATGCTGCTGCAGCAGGAGGGAGCTCCCTATTCGGTTGAATGTGCAGCAGACAAAGAGCTGAAGGGAATCCCAGCTGTCAAAGCTAGCAGTGACTGATAGGACTGTCCTAGCTCAGACCAGAGACTAAGATGAAGTGTTAAGTTTACAGGCTGCCCCTGGGAGGTACCTATGGAGTAAAAAAAAGGTGTGATTACAGTGTGGGCAGGAGTGACTGTGCAAAGAAGGTGGATTTCAGCAAGGCGAATAACCAAAGACTGTATCAACACCCCTGGAGAGCTTTGCCCTGATTACTGGACCATCCGTGCCAAAGCCTTTCCTGTCACATCAGCTCTGTTGCTTTTATGAGCTCCTGCCAGCGTGGATATGCCTATCTCTGCAGCATTTCCACCATACCTGTGTAGGCTGTGCCGCCTTCAGGGAGGCAGAATACACCTGAAGAGCACTGTGAATGGCTCTGGTTGTGTGGCCCTGGTGCAGGGTGTTCCTTGCAGCTTTTTGCAGAGTAATTACAGTTGCCAGTACAGATCTGTCTTTGTTTAGGACAAATGCTGCAGGGTCAGCAGAGCAGGAACTCTCAAAGAACAAGCCAAGGTGTGCAGCTGGGCTCTCCTCCAGGACCCTCTGATAACAGCCAGCATGGGCAGCTCCAGGCTAGCAAGACCCTGAAATAACAGAGCAGAATGCAGCCTGCCTTCACAAGCATCCCTAAAAATAGCGAGGCAGGATGTCCATGTGATGGGTTTCAATAGGAAAATAGATTCATTTCCCTCCTCCCAGAGGGGTTTTTGGAAACAGCAGAGAGTAAATAAGGGTTTTGAAAGTGATGACAAATACCTTGGAGGTGCCCTTCCAAGCAGCCTTAACTGTTTGAAATTACACTCACATCTCCAGTGGCTCTGAGAAGGGGAGCATGAGGCCCTGAATATCTCCAGATCTAGTGTGCTCTTATTTGCTTGGGTGCTAATTAAGAGAATGTCGAAGCTCTGCTATGTATTCTGCAACCCTCTGTAAATTCAGATAAGACCCATTACAAATCCATCACAAGGTGTATTAAAATCTCCTAATTAATAAACAATAAGCACAGCTGTCTCCAGGAGAAGGGCTGTGAGCACTGGAGAGGAACACAGGACAGGGATGGACACCAAGTAGCGGAGCAATGAGACAAGGTGGGGGGGATGCTGCCCACTCAGTCGTCATCCCCAAGGAGCAAGGCAGTGCAGCAAAGGGAGTCGTGGCAGGCTCCGCACAGGAAAGCTGCTGGTCTCACAGCTGATAGTTGAGGGCTCAAGCTACTGCCAGAGCTCTTGGTTTTGCCAGATGTTTCCCTGTGGCTGCTTGGGGACCAAAAAAACATCACAGTCTGTCTCGGCTATGTGGATGGAAAGATGAGAGCAGTGCAGAGATGGGTTTCCCTGTCCTGTGCAACTTGAGAGTGTATGGCCAATGGCGGGTGTCAGCCAAGGGACACTGGTTCAAGCCCCTGCAGCAAGAAGAGGGCCCTGTGCCAGACGTATCCAGAAGAGACAGCCCACCCCAAGGCTATGCAGGCATTCTGGACTGAAAGTTGCTGGATTATTTACACAAAGAAGAATGGCTCCAAATGGAGATGGGGATTAGCATGTTATCACCTCAGAGCAATGGCTTGCATGGAGCATGCGTCTGACCCTACTGGCTAACTGGGATCTGAACTGGCCCAAAGCCTGGATGAGTGTCTTGACCACTGGGACAACTTTGGACTTCGCATGCTTCCTGGTCCAGAGACACTCCTTTCTGATCAAGTTTTCTTGAAACCAGCACTAATATATGGAGCTTCCACCATATTCACATTTTCTGATGAAAAATCGCCTCTCAGAAGGGGAGTCCTCACTTGCCTAAAGAGAAAGGACACTGGGGTTTGAGCTGCAGGTGTGGTTAATACACAGATGCAAGAAGGAGGTGGGTTCCTGGGTGGGGAACTCAAGTCCCGAGTTGTGATGGGTTTATGTCCCTGGAAAGCTATGCAGAGAATTGCCCTATTGCAGGTGGAACAGTTCAAGGAAATCCCATGGGTTGTTCTTTCAGGGAACTTAGGTCCTGAGAACAGGGGCTTTATTGTCTGCCTGTCCTCTGGGAGCTGGTAAGAAAGGTCCACAGGCTTTCTGAATGCATGGAGCAATTTCCTCTCCTTTGTCTCCAATCTTTTTGCAATAGCTTACTGAGGAATATTTCCATTTCATGAAGCATTTTCTCTCCCAGATCTGGATGCTGTGCTGGTATCACCCACTTCTGTGATATGCTGCCTCTGGGGACATAGGATTTCAATTCACATTACTATGCTCGTACCTTGGGGAGGAGTGTCAGACCAAGACAGACCTACTCCTCTGCCCCTCTTCTCCATGTTGCTCTTCCACCAGACGGACTGGGCTTTCCTGGTCTCCACTGTCTTTAGGACGCCAAGAGAAATAGCTAAGAGGGACATAGCATTACTACTGGGTGGGAGTGAAGCCAGTAAAAGGAGGTAGCCTGCTTTACTAAAGCTATCTCAATTCATGTGTTGGCACTGATGGTGCAGTTTCTTCAGGAGCAAGAAAGCAGTTGTGTCCCTTGCTTGGTGGGTTCAGAGGTCTGAATGTCCCTGACAAGTTTCATTACTTGGCTGATCCTGATAACGTGATGTTTGAGCCCATTGTGAAGCATGACTTGTCCAAACTGCCTTTCACTCCCTGCGGTACTCCCAATTTGTGTCAGTTGAGGGTTGATGAGGCGATGTGTGTGTGACAAGCATCTGGGTGCTGCACTCACAAATCAGCAGGGCTAAAGGAGAGCTCACCAGGCAAAGATGCAAATCTAAATAATCCTCAGACAGCGTCTTAAAGCCCTGACAGCCTCCAGACAGGTTGTTTCTATAACAGACTCTATTCTCCACCTGCCCTGGGGCAGAAACACTGATCTGTCTTCTGCTGGCTGTGCCAGCAGAGTGTTCAGCCCCTCATAAACCCATCGTGTCCTTCAATGTCCGTTCCTGGAACCTGCACCCTCTCCTGACCATTCCCTGTCCTGGGTAGTGCTGCCAGGTCTCCTGGCCCCGCGGTGCCTTGCAGGGCAGCTCCGAAGGCTGCGCGTTTGTCCCTTAGGGATGGAGGTTGGGACCTTAGAGTCTGGCCTGAAAATAGCAAAATAAATACAATTGCTGTGTCTCTGTAAAAAGAGTCTCTCTGGTTTCAGGCTTCACTGTCTAGATGGAGAACAGGTGGGTTGGAAAGGAGCAGGGGGGTTGTGCGGTGATGGCACTCACATGTACCTCTCCAGCTGTGCTGACTTGGCCATCTCCAGCTGTTTCCGAGGCAGCTGTGCAACACAGTAAGCGGCCATGTCCCTTATCCCCAGCAAGGGGACCCTAAGGGGTCACCCCAGCCCACCTCCTTGAGTACCTGTGCTAAAGCTTTCCAGCCACGACTGTCTATTGTAACTCCTTTTCCAGGGAAGGTGACAGGTCCAGTTTCAGTGACCCAAGACTGGGGCACCTGCTCTGCTTGAAAGCTGTGCTGTGGCCTCGATGCACCCACAGCATCATCAAAGAGCTGGATGGGGGGTGGCAGAGGGCTTTGCATAGGGGCTACATGTGCCAACGGGTCTTTCACAGGTTACTGACCAGCTTGAAGCACTCCAGCGTGTCTGCCCCAGCACTGCGTAATGCTCCCACAGTCTGCCCTGCAAAGAAATTACTTTAGCAGGCTATGGCCAGCCAGGCATGTGGGAACAACTCTTGCTCCAGCTGCAACCCAGGGGCTGTTTGAGGAGTGCGGGGGCAGCAGAGCTGCACCATCAAACCTGGGACAGAGGAGGATGCACAGGCTAGAGCGGAGAGTGGGGCTCTGCCTGGAGTGCTTTGCCTCCTGGATGTGCCTCGGGCTGGCAGGAGAGGCTGGATGTCCTCCAGAGCAAGGCAGGGGGAACCAGGCCCTGTGCAGGGCCAGAAGCTCTCCATCCCATGTGCTTTTCTCTCCAGGCTGGCTAAAAAGTCTGCATAGACGGTGGGTGGCCCTCCATGCACCCTTGGAGGTTGGCCCTGCCAGCAGGGCAGCCTCTACAAGCCGAGATGGCTTCTTAGACATGCATCCAGCATCAGAAGCTGTGGGCTGCAGGGACGAAGGGGTGTCTGTCCCTGTTCCCGTCTTCCTCATGCTGCTTTGCTTGGCTCTGGAGATAGTCTGCTTCTCCACCTCTGTCATGTGATATATGATCTGTGTGTAATGTCTGCAGGTCCCCTCCTGTCTGAGGAGAGATGGGGCTGCTTAGTTAAAACCACAAACGCTAATTACTTATCCTTATGGCACTGCTAAGATCACGTTCATCTGAATTGCCACAGACATCTCTTGCATCTCCAGAGACAAGGGACCTCAGTGGTGGCTAAGCTACACATGAGACAGTCCAGTCCTGGGGGAGAGTGGGGTAACCCATGTGCAGTCGAGGAGATGGTGGCTGGAGCTGGGTTTGGACCATGAGTCTGGGGGGTCCTTGCAAGCACCCTGCCCCTGGGCCTGGATCATGCCTGGGAGGAGAGCGGTGCTGTGTCTGCTGTTGTACTTGTGAGCTGGTGGAGTTTGGCCAGCAGTGAAGGAATAGCAAAGGCATCATGGATGGACTAATTCTTCTGGCATTCACTTGAGGAAGAAGAAATGATGGGGAAGCCAACTCCTGGCTCGTCTGTGCAGAGGCACCTTTGCAGGGAGCTCGGCTGCAAAGTTCTTGCATGTGTAGCATCCTATGGTGCAGGCATGGGCACATTTGTGACTTCCCTGCCACAGCCCATGTGTGCACAGCAGGATTGATGGGTCTGCCATATCTGACAATATATTGTGGTTGCACGCATCCAGAGCTGGAAGACATTTTGGGTGAGAGCTGCAACTACAGCAGAGCTGCCTGTGCTCTGGGGTTTAGGCATTTCTTCCAAAATTCATTCAGGAGCAAACGTGTGAGCTGCTTGTGCACATGTCTAACTGCAGCTGTAAAGGAAAGCAACAGAGATTTCAAATGGCACTGCCTGTTTTACCATTTCAGGAAGAAGTGTGTCTTATAATTGCCTCGCTTGTTTGGAAGAAAAAACCCAGTGTAGTTACTAGAAATTCAATATAGAAATTACTAGTTACTACCCTCTGTAGACTAATTTTGAGGGTAGAAGAAGAATGAGGAATTTAATGCACACTATAATGAATGTCAATCTTCTTTCTTAATGAATAGGAATCACAGTTTGCTGCACATTGTAGGGCAATGAAAAGCATCA
>NW_009200474.1:20357-33315 GCF_000690835.1 Fulmarus glacialis
TTTTCTTTTTTTCCTTTCTTTCTTTTTTTTTTTTTCCTTTTTGAGCGAGATAATATGGTGCTCAGCAGATGGGTACATTCATTTGTGAACGCTAAGGATTTTTATCTCTCACTGTACAAGTCAAGGTTTTCCTTCAACTGAGCTTTGTAAAATTTCCTATACAAGCCGAGGCATAATGCCGTTTACAAAGCTGGATCCTTGAGAGCAAAGTGGGTTTTTTTTTTTCCCCTCCCTCCTGTAGCAAACCATCCAGACAATTAAAAGCAGAGATCACCCAGCTTGTGCTTGATATATGCTATTCTCAGCCATAGCTTTGGTTGCTGGATTCGCAGAGGAGAGAGAGTGTGTGTGCGCATGTGTGTGTGTGTGTGACGCTTGTGCAATTAGGTTCCTCAGAGGGGACACAAAACCTCATCCTATTGCTGCACATGAAAGCGGTGCCTCTGCCTGCTTTCTTAGCTGCTTCCCTCGCCAGCAGGGATCCCCCACTGCGAGCCAAGGGACGAGTTTGCGGCAAGAGCTTTACATTTGCGAGGGCTGATGTAGTTAGCATGGGACAGCCTCATTCCTAGCTGTGGAGGCTGTGCAGGTATTCATGTTTAATAGCGAGGAGAGGATGGACTCTTCAGCATGGTCCAGCTCCGTGATCCACAGGACCTTGATCTGCAAGAGCTTGCTTTGCTTGCGTGATGCAGGGTCTCTGGAGGAGCAGAGCATCTTGATCTCTTGAGGGTGAGGATGTCTGCGGAGCAGCAGAGCCTGTATCAGGACACCTTCCTAGTCCCTGTCCCAGTGGTGCTGTTCCTTGGCAGCTTTGTCACTGTGGGAGAACCACCCTCCAGTGTGGTTCAAGGGACCTGCTGGAAGTTGCTGAGCTCCTGTGGTGGTCTCAGTTAAGCGAGACTGGACATTTATATGCCTTTCTCTATGGCTCCGTTAATATCATAGCTAGCTTGGAGATAGTTTTAGGAGACTTTGCTGCAGTCCACGGCTAAAGGCCAGCAGCTAGGTGTTGTGGCTGGCAGCAGAAGGCTTGGTGGACATCTCTGGTGGTGAGGCCAGGGCCCTCAGGTCCTCTGGCTGATGCAGCTGGGGTGGCTGAGCAGGTCTTGCTTGTCAGTCTTTCTAAACAGTGGTGGGTCACTGCTAGTGGTCCCCTGGCTTGCTACGAGTTATTCCCTGAGCCTGGATGGCCTTTAGGATGAGACCTTGACTGGCTTTTCAGATTTCTCCTTGCATCTCTCAGGGTTTTGAAGTCACAGCACTTGTCTGCATGGGAGAACCACGCTCACCTGAGGTCCAAGCCAAGCCCCAGCCTAGCCTGGAGGGACACCAGTGGAGAGTGCCCTGTGGGCACAGAGCCATATTACAGCTAAGGTGATCCATGGACTAAGAGCTGCAGAAAGGACCTGTGCCTGCTGTGAGCAAGTCCATCTTGATGCACTCTGTATTTTCTTCTAGTTCCCGAGCTGAACTGCCTCAATGCTCTCAGAAAGGAGCTTTATGAGGAACAGCACCCTCAAATGACCCGTCTCTCAGCTTTGCAGGTGGGGCAGTGCATGCTGAGCCTCTCTGAGGGTTGTGGTTTGGCAGGTGGGACTATGTTCCCGCCTGTTCCCCTGTCCCAAGCCTTGCAGTGCAGCCTGTGGTGGGCCAGGCTGGGCCAATGCTGCCAGTGCAGCCCACCTGCTAAGCCAGTGCTAACTCTGCACTCTGAGACGTTTCTGTGGGAAAATCCAGACCTTCTGGAGTAGTGTCTGTGGGAGTGTCTTGGACAGAGGCTTATGGGAAGGACACTCTGAAGACTATGGTTCAGGTCCTCTGCTCAACCTGGTCTCCACCAGACAATGTGCAGATCTTCCTAGAGCCTGCTCATCTGATTTTTGTCTCCCTCTCCTCTGCATGGACAGCAGTTCATGTGTGTATGGCTCTGTGTGATGTGGATTGCTTCTTGCACACTGCGAATTCATGCTGATGAAGATGGTTTTAAGGCATGCGCTATGCGCTGTGGTCAGAAGCTGGAAGGTCTGAGATGGTCCTTAACTCCGTGAAGGTCTGTTCCACCAAATCCCACAGTGCCTCTGTCTCCTGCCCATTTTGTGATCTCCCTCAGGCTTGAGCAAAGACAGAGCTAAATCTTTTTTCTGGAGCTAATTCTGCCCATCTTCTGCTCAAAGCCTGTGATTTCCTTGCTGTGCCTGTGCAGCTGCTCTGTGGCCTGAATCTACTGGACTCAGTAGCAAGGGGAAGGAGGCTTTGGGGTGTATGTGAGGGTTGGGGGGTACAGGGGTACTACACAGAAGGGCCTCCCCCTGCAGGTGCTAGCACCCAGGGCTCAGGCGTGAAAGAGTGTGGGATGTATAGGTGCAATGGGGGGGAAGGGGAATTTTGAGGGGCACTTGGGGGACAGAGCTGAGGGCTTGGCCCCATCAACCGAGCGGTGAGTCCCAGGAAACAAACCCAGCAGAGCCTGGTTTGCCCCCTGTGCCAGCCTGGTGTCCAGTACAGACCCCAGAGGAGGAGCTGGCTTGCAGGGGCCATGGGAGCCCTGTGGCCACTGCTTTGGGAGGTGGAGGAGAGGGAAGACAGCTCTCCCCCAGGCAGAGGTACTCTGGCGTAGGTCTGGAGAAGTTCATGCTGATGTGGTCCTGGGGATCTGGAAGGTGTTTTTCCGTCTGTTTTCTCTCATGTGCAAATGCAAACTCCAGCTCAGCAGATGCCGGCTCTGTGCCAGAGGAGTTTAGAGTTCCACTGTTTTAAAATATTTATTAATGTGAAGATGTAGTTAGCACTTAAGCTGAGGCAATACAGTAGAAGTCGTCTTGTTGGAATGGAAGTTAGTGATGCTGAAAAGCCATTAAGCTGTAAATATAAACTATATTAAGTTCTCAGTAGCAACCTTAAATATCCCTTTGTTGGTTGCTTTGCTTCTGCGAGGCTGAGTGTCTTCTGAGGGGATTACTTACTGCTATCGCTCTGCGGCATGCCCAGCTCTGCCCGATAGCTTTAAGAGGGGCGTGAATGGCTTTGCAGGCGAGATTTCCTGAGCAGTACAGTTCAGTGCTTGCCTTTCAGCGGCTGATTATTCCACAGCTGATCGGATGCTTGCAGGGACTGTGACTGGAGTGAGATGGCAGAGCAGCTCTGCTCCACCTGGAGAGGCTGTGCTGGGATCCCGTGGTCGCCTGCAAGGGCTGGGCTCACAAACCACAGGCTAGTGCCTCATTTCTCTCTCCTTGGTTGCTGGCATGTTGCAGAAGCTGCTGCCTGCCCTCAGGTCTGGCAGATGCCGGGCTTGCCCTGAAAGCACCAGTACCAGGACAGAGTGAGTCGAAGGCAGAACAGAGGCTCTAAGTGAGATGCTGTGCTGCCTGGATGAGTTCTGCCAGGGGACATGACTCACAGGCTTCCGCATTCAGACCCCGCTGAGGAGCTTCTTCCCATCCAAATGGGCTCTTTGCCTAGTACAAGATCAGCCCTGATCCCCTCGTCCTTGCAGATCAGGCAGAAGAAATGGGCTTTTCTCGAAAAGTGTTGCCAGAGCTCAAAGCAAGTGTCAGAGTCTCTTGTAATCATGCTGCCCCTGAGCCTTCCCCTCTCTCCATCCCTTGATGCAGGCTGCTCACGGAGAGAGTGATAAGGGGAGCAATGGGGTGGTGCTGAGCATCCTTGGTTGTCTGTGTGTTGTCACTGTGCTCCCTAAGCACCTGCTCAGCAAAGCAGAGTAGCAGAAGCCCTTGTGGTGCTGTGTTATGAACCCTCCTGCTTGCCCGGTGCCCTGCTGCAGTGGCAGCCTGGCTCTGCTGCCCAGAGTTTAACAAACCTTCTAATTTCTGCCTGAGCAAGGGCTTGGCTTTTCCTTGGACCTGTGTGTCTTGACGTGCTAAATCCCAGTAGCTGGTTTTGGGTGGATTATCCCAGCCAGAAGGGCTGTTTGGGCAGTCTGCTCTGCACCCTTCACAGCCCTCCCACAGACTCTTTGGCAGCAGGGCACCATGCGAAGCAAAGGGAGGCAGCCTGGCCGTGCAGACCCTGCCTGCATCCACTGCTTGGCTGTGTCCTTCTGTGCTCCAGCTCAACAGTGGCGCTTGATTTAGTAAACTCCCTTTACCCAGGAGAGCTCGTATTTCAATCTTTAAAACCAACCTGAATAAAGATTGCAAAAATAAGAAACCCGTGCTCTGGCTGCTGAAAGCATGAAGCTATATGGATTTCTTAGGCAATTAAATTTTACATAATAGAGTAACTAGACTGTACAAATTTAAAGAGCACCTGGAATATGCAGGCATATTCTGAAATTTCTGA
The DNA here is from genome assembly GCF_000690835.1 of Fulmarus glacialis. Lineage (NCBI taxonomy): Eukaryota > Metazoa > Chordata > Aves > Procellariiformes > Procellariidae > Fulmarus > Fulmarus glacialis. Next base: position 24,663 of record NW_009200474.1, read on the forward strand.
TCTCATATTTCAGCCCTAGACCATTAATCTGCCACATTTCTTGCTTCTGTTTCTTTTCTATCCACACTGTTTCAGAGTTGGGATATCGCTGGCAAATGCAGCTCTTCCATGTCCGCCTATAGCTCCTGTTCTGTCGGGTGCTCCTCCCCTATGCCGTGGGCATGAGCACCTTCTCCTCTTCAGATCCTGTGCTCTGTATCACAGTTTTTTGGAGGAGAATGGAACATAGCTTCTCAGCATAGCTCGTCACTTTGCCACTACCTTGCTAGGAAGCAGTTCTGCAGCAGAGCTGGGACAGATGCTTGGGGATGGGAGCATCATCCACAGAGACAGCACAAACCTTCCTGGGGAGAGGGGGTGCAGCTTCATGACACCATCATGCACAGAGCTGGTGCGGGGGGCATGGCCTGGGTGGGCAATAGGAGGGATAAGCAGGTGAGGGTGGGTAGGTCACTGAAGAACCCACATCACAGAAACCTCTGGCAAAACCTATTTGCTCGCATTCTGCCATCTGCTGCCCAGCTGCTAGGTGGCTGAATGTCATCGCTGTGTGTGCAACTGTGTCTCCAGGTTGCCCACCCTCCCATGCCCTTCTGAGCTCCCTGAACATCCTGCTGACCTCTGGGTATTGTAAGCAACAGTGGTTGCTTCCCCTGGTGATTGCAAATGCCCAACTGGGCTGTGCTCTGTGCATGGCACACTTCCTCCCCTTTGCACTGATCCCTCTGTAACGGCTGCCCCCTGCCAGCAGCATCCGAGCTGGGATGATGATGCAGAGCCCTGTTGCATTAACGGTTGGACTTGATGATCTTAGAGGTCTTTTCCAACCTTAATGATTCTATGATTCTATGATCCCCAGCCTCCTGCCTGGCCAGCCCAGCCCTGACTTCTTTATTCTTCTTGTCCCCAGCTAGTTCTTGCCTGACTTCTTTATTCTTCCATCCCCAGCTAGCTCTTGCCTGCCAGCCCTGTGGCTGCTGGCTTGCTCCCAGGACATGCCGGAGCATGTAATCCCCTTTCCGTTGTGCAGCTAATTCTGGTGTGCTGGCCCCTTCCCTCCTACTCTCATCTCTGTGCTTAGCCCTAAGCTGCTTTCCCAGGTCAGGTGGACAGCAGCAATATTTCTGCTTGCTCTTCGTGAGCGGGAGGATGCTCTATGCCTGTGTGGAGGTCTGTGAGCATGAGCTGACTTCAGGAACCAGAACTATTGGTTATTCTTGATTATTTAAAGCCTGAGATGCAGCCAGTGGGATCTGGCACCTGAGACTGGGGAGAATCGAGGGGAACACCTGGTTGTTTTCTGCTCTACCCAGTGTGATGGTAGTGGCTGTGGCTGTCTCGCCTTCATGGGGACCCTTTCCTGCCCTGAGTTACAAATTCCTTGTTGGCCCAGCTGTATGAATCCTGCTGCTCTGAAGGCTCAACAGGTTGCATGTCTAGTGAGGAGACTGCTCTGGCAGGCTGATACCCTTGGGACAGTTTGCATTTGTTTGTGCTGTTGGAGGCTTTCTCCCCGCTGCTTGCCTTTTGGGTCAGGAAGTTAAAGGGGAGATTTTTCCCTTTACCCTCACAAGATCACAAGAGCATCCCCCCCAGCTCTCCAAACAGACCCTTGCGATCTCACTTGGGGTTGCAGGTGCCCAGATCTGTTGGAAACAGTGGCTGGTGTAGTTTTGTGCATTGCTTGCAGGAAATCAGTGGGCTCTCTGTTCAGCAGTAGACTTTATTCTAGCAAAGCAAAGGGCTGGAGCCGTGGTTATAACATTGGAGACTGTTCGCCAGAAGGTGGTAAAACAAACATGAACTGCAGGTCATATTTATTGCTAAACCACATGCCTTGTTTCTCCTGTGCCTTTGATAGCTGGACAAGTTGGCAATCTCCTGCCTTTGCCACCAAGCTACGGCAGCTGCCCTGGGAGGTCTTGCCATTGTAGCATTGTGGTACAGCTCCTGCCAGCCACAGGGACTGCCTCCATACCCCTTTCCCTGGATTAATGCAACTCTTTTCAATAGGGATTGTGTCTGTAGGAGCATTGGACATGATGGGGGCCTGACTTTGGTCTGGGAGTCTGGCTGCTTGTAAAATGCTGATGGTATTTAAACAAGGAGCCCCTGTCAATGACTAAAGGAATTGAAACCCTGCTCAGCTTCATCTGATAGGTCACAGGTTGAAATGATCATGCATTGTCCCCTCCAGGCATTTCTGGGAAAAGCCTTGTGGGGTAGCTCTGAATTAAGGGATCTTCAAAATGCTCTGTCTCTTTTTTTCTTTGCTGGGGAAGGAGAAAAGTGGCAGCCTGGAGGTTTGGCTGCAGCCCTGTCCCCAAGGTGCTTCTGGAGGTTCTGGGGAAACAAGGACATATGGGGGGCAGGAGGTCCAGGAGGCCACGCCACACATCCCACTCTCCATGATGCATCCAGAGGCCTCTGTGGGCTCAGGGTCTTTCCAGCCCTCTGTGATGCAGCTTCGTTCAGCCTCAGCTGAAACTGCATCCATTTGGGATGCTCATTTGAAATTCAGCTAGAGGGAAAAAGGGAAAAAAAATTGGCCTGTTTTTGTTTGCCTGTGTGCACAATCCAGGCTCCTTGGCTGCTTTAAGCTCCTGGCCTAGATTAGTAAAAGATAGATTATTTTCATGTGGAATTGTTTGGGAATAAAGACAGGTCTGGGATGTTAATTTGCTCTTTGTTGTTGCTGAAAGAACCAAGGAGTTTTGGTGCCTGGTTGCTCTGTGAGCAAGGCAGGTAGGTTTGTGTTGTTTTGTTTTCAAGACAAAGTTGGAGGGATCTACTTTGCAGAGCAAAATGAGCAAGAATGGAAGAAAAGATGTGAATGCTATCTCTGGAGAGCTTTAAAAGTCTGAGACCTCTGAGATGCTTTAGAAATTCAGAGTTGACCCTGCTCACTTTGTTTTAAAAAAAAAAAAAAAATACCCCTATCCCCCCATCTGTGGCATTCTTTGTGAGGACTTCTGAAAGACTCTGAAATGCGCTGGCTGCTGAATAAATTATAAACACACTTCCTCTGGTAGAGCGCTTGTTTCAGGCTGCACATCCAAAAGCAAATTAAATACTCTTCAGTGTAATTTGAAATGGAGCCCTTTGCTTCATTTTGAAGATTGTGTATTCAAATTATTTGTCTTTTTCTCAGGCTACTCAGGAGGGGGCTATCTCTGGCTGAGAGCCTGGATGCCGAGCGGGCTGGAGGGAGGTGCAGGTGTGAGATGGTGTGCGCTGCTCTGGCTCTGCGCTGGTTGCATCGCTGCGTGCCGAGCAGGGAGCGCTCGCTGCTGCCTCAGGCTGCCCGTGTTTGGAGAGGGCTCAGGAGGCAAATGTTTAGATCATGCTGCTTTTTAAAGCACGGAGAGCCCAGGTCTCGTACTTGGGCTGTGGGAGTGCTCCCCTGTGCTTCTCTTGCAAGGCAGGCATGGGGCACAGAGGAGGTGCCGGTCTCCTCAGAGCAGGGATTTTGCTGTAGGGAGCCAGACTTGTTAAACAAGCTCTTTTTGGCTGCTGTGCTTTGAGACCATCCTGGAAATGGCTCAGCAAAAATTGGGCAGGCCTTGCCAGAGTGCTCCACAAGGAACCTCACTGGAGGGACATTTCGCAGCCCAGCACTGTCTCAGTGACAAAAAGTCACTGGGATGTGACACAGAAACAGGGGTGACGCTGTCCCTGTGCCTGTTCAGGGTCCCAGGCCTCCCAAAGCTGTATGGGGAAATGATGCTCCAGCTCTATGAGTTTGCTGACTATCGAGCAGTGGTGCCGTACACCGGCAGAGCTGCAGCACCAGCACCTCTGAGCTGCATGTGAGGCCTTCTGGGAGCCCAGGAGTGTGAAATGCATGGAGAAAAGTGGGTCCAGGGCTGCTCTAACTGCTCTAATTCTCCACAGGCGACAGGAGAAGCAATAGCCGAACATTTATACATTAAGTTACGTAGGGATATAATAGCACTTTATGTTGTAGAGCAATCCAAACTGCACTTCATCACCCCTTCTGCTGGCTTCCTGCCTGCAAACTGGACGCATGATGTGTCAGTTCCAGCCTGTGTCTGTCCCCAGCGTGAGTTATCAGCTTGATTACAGAAAAGGCTGAAACATATTTGAAACATAAAGGGGAACAGAATCCCCCTGTATCTTCTCCATGAGCAGAGTCCGGTCAGAAATATTACAGATTGATCAGTATTTTATCTGGGAAGGAGGATAGCTTCTTAACATCATTAAGTGGTGACCTTTAAAACTCATATTCTCCTGCCAGCCAGATCGGGCAATGGATGGAGCAGAGACGGATGGCGGCGGTGGGGAATAAAATCAATTGTTTGCTGAGATCAGTGCGTGTGTGTTTTCAGTGGTGTGGAGGTCCTTGGGCCACTGTTCACCGTCTCTTTCTGCACATTTCTTTTTTACAGCAGAATAAATTCTGCTTGGTCCCCAAGATGAATTTTCAGAGTCATATGTCATGTTTTACAAGGGGCTGACAGCACAAATTGGGGGAGAATAATGGTGCCCAGCCTTAACTCACCTCAATGACTTTATTAGATTTTTCATCCAGAAGCAGATGAGCAGGCTGGCTTCTTGGGGTTGTTTTCTGTTGGGAAGCTGATCTGCTTAGTTTTAACTTTAAATTTTGGTGTGTGTTAATGCTCTGCCCAGATTAGGCTGTGAGACGTGCTGGGTGGCAGCACCAGAGCCAGGGGTGAGGCTGCTCATCGGGGAGCATGCAGTGGCTTTACACGAGGCTGCTCCAGTTCTAGATCTGGGTCCTGTCCTCTTCACTCCTGGTGCCACCTGCCCATAGCTTGGGAGAGAGAAGGTGTCAATCCCACGCGGATCTGGGCAGGCTTGCCTTGAACCCTCTGAGTTTATGGCAGTCCATGGCAGCGTGGCGATGGGAATCTGCTCTGTCATGCCCTGCATGTGGTCTTGTGTGTTTTAATGCATGTACATTGCTGGTGCTGTGAAAACAAGACCTTCTCAAGGCAGAAAGCTGGATCATGGCTGGCAAGCATTGCCCTATGTGGCATAGGCCCATGGCGATGTCTTCATGCTCTTGGCTATCATCTTCCAACTCCTGCATCCTCCATGGTCATGACAGGTCCAGCTGCCATGCATGGCAGTGCAGTCCTGCCAGACACAGGACAGCCATGTGCCGCAGCCACCCCCTGCAGGTGTTTGTCACCTGTGCTTTTGCAGATGGTCTGGGACTCGAGCTGTTCTGCAGATGTGTGGATTGTTGCTCTTGCCCGAGTTGGCTTTGCTGCAGCCTGGGAGCCCTCACGCAGCTGAAACCTGCATCTCCACTGGGGTGGCAACTTCAGACCCATTGCAGCGCAGCCCCCCAAACCATGTGTCTGCACCCCTCTGATCCTCCCCAGCCTGGCGAGTCCAGCCTCCCAAGGGTGGGAAAATCAACCTTACGTGCCATGTGCTTGGAGGGCTCAGTTTGCTGTGTTCCCACAGACTTGGGCTCATGTAGGCTAAGGTGGGCTCTGTAAAGTGGGTCCAGCTCTCGTGCTGCTGCCCATAGCTTGACTCAGTGCCTGGCAGGCAGGAGAGATGCTCCAGGAGAAGCCAAGAGCAAAGTGAGAAGGAAGCAGGTGAAAGTCTCGTGTAGAAGGTGTGTAACTGTGAGGGGTTTCTGCTGCCCCAGGACAATGGGTGACCAGTGGATCCTGTTCCTGTGAGACTGCAGTCAGCAGCGTTACTCCTGCCAGCATCCTGGAGCTGGTTCCAGGAAGGTAAATCCCAGTTTGGCCTCTCTGTTTCCGCTTCTGTTGCCTGCAACCCTGGGGTTCCCAGCGCAGCCTGAAGCACCTGTGCAGGCAGCGGGGATGCCGTTTGGGATGTAGGGGTGGAGGGGGGGATGAGACAGGGCAGAGTGATCTCAGGCAGTCCTGGTGGAGTGAGGGTCAGCTCTGGGGCTGGATCCTGAGCACAGACACATGGCATAAGGCCACATTACCCACTTACATCTGGTGGAGGAGGGGAGGAACAGGCTCTGTGCTAGCCCAGAGCTGTCTCCGCTCCTGCCAAGACAGAGTGCAGAGTCATTACAGGGTAACGTGCATTCAAAGATGAGCAGGGAAGTGCTGCATCTTTTTTATGGCCCTCTTCTTTGACCTCTGAGAGGCGATGGTGAGGACTTGGTGCTCATTCCCATGCATTCAGCGCAGCAGCAGTTTGTTGTTCGACAGCAAGACAGTCGCTCATCCAAACCAGAGGCACAGGGACAGTAGCAGAGAGGAGCTGCATCGCAAGGTGGGGTGACAGGTCCTAGGGACAGCGGGAGTGGCACAGAGACTAATTTTGTTCTCCCCTCCTCTCTGAGGACAGAAATCGGGGTTTTCCCCAAGCCCTGAGCAAATACAGCAGTTGGCATGGCTGCTCTGTGCCCCTGAGCTGGGATGCATTTGCTCCTTGTCCCAGGGCCATGGTTCCCCAGGGAAGTGAGGAAGAGTATCTGTGCTTTGGTGAGGATCTGCCTGACTTTGGGATGTCTTTGCAGAGCTCAGACAGCCCTTAAAGCAGAAGGTTACCCTAATTTATAGTCCCTGGATTTATGGGAGGTATATATCAAGGGAGAGTGTAATAGCTTTCATGTGGCCCATCAGCAGAGGGGGACCATCCTGAAGTTGCTGGGAGCAGGGACAGCTGTGAGATCATTCACCAGTATAGCTGCTTTAACTCTTTCACTTCAGGAGCAGGGAAGAGACAATCCTGCCACTGCCTCGCAGTGGTGTTGCAGCTTGCTCCATGCACTGCTTGCAAGCAGATGTTAAGTCTGTGCTGGGAGGAAGCTGGAGGTGGTATCCACAGCCCCTCGGCTTCTGGCAGTGGGTGGGAAACTTAAGAAGTGGAGATTTCCCAAAACTCATCTAATGCAGCATGGGGGCCAGAGATCTTGCTGATTCCCACCAGATTCCCTGCCCTGCCTGGGGGACCTTCCTGCAGTTGCCCTGTCCCATGCACACCCTTTCTCCATGCTCATGCCCCCCACCATGGGCACGTTTGGCCTTCCTGTCCTTCCCTGCATCCATTCCCAGAGCTGGTACTGCTGTTGCTGGGCTCTCTCTGCCCCTTGGCCCAGCACTGGGGACCTGCCCCAAGGTGTCCCTTCAGCCAGCATAATTTCTTGGTGCTCCTACCTGTGAAAATGGCTTCAGTGAGCCTTGGTTTGTCTGACAAGTAGAAAGCTGAAAGGGCAGATTAGCTCCTGTTTCGCTTTCCATAGCTCTTCTAAGCAGCCAGCAAGCCCTTAGGAGGGTGAGGATAGATCTGTGGGGTCTGATCTCTGCTGCACAAGCCCTTTCCTCCTCTCTATCCCGTCATACTGTGCCCCATTGCCCCCACCCAGAGCTGCCCCAGGTGATGCCCTGTCTGTGGTGCTGCCCTAGGCAGGAGAGAGCTGAGCTGGTGGTGGGTGGAATCACTCCGGCTCTGTTTGCTTTACCTAGCGGAACACAAGGTCCTGCGTGTCAGCCTCATCTAGCATGCACCAGATATTCGTAGCTGGAAGTTTGTCCGGGAGCTGGGGATCACAGCAGCTGCTGACTGCAGCAGCAGCATCCCAATGGGAGCTCCTGGACGAGCCCCGAGCAGCACAGGGGTGAGAAAGGCTCCTCTGGGTTCAGTGCCTGGCAATGCTGGGGCCAGGAGAGTTGTGTGGACTGAGCTGGGCTGGAGCAGACTGTATTCCCTGCAGAGGGACCAGCAGAATAACTCTCCTTCTGACTCATTCCTGAGGCTGCAGGCAGGGCCCAAAGCAGCTGATGGGTGCTGAGGCACTGGAAGGAGCGGGGAAGGGGAAGGGTGAGAGCGTGGGTGGGTGTAAGCAGGGTCCCAGACACTGAATGCTGCATTCATCAGCACCACCAACCCCACACAGGATAGAGAGCATGAGCCTTCCTCACACATTCCAAAAAGCATAAATGGCTGGAGCATCTCAGCTCCCCGAGCCTTTGCTCTCACTATCAGACTCCTGAAATCAGGAGGAATCACTTGGGTTTTCTTCATGGACACAGCAGGGCAGGCTGAGCCCTTTGCAAATCAGCTGACCCCGCCAACTGGAGCTGCACTTTTAGAGCTGCTTTGCTGTGGGCGTAGGAGGATGATGGTTGCAAAGGCGCTATTACTGGGGCCCAGGCTCTCGCGTTCTTCTTCCTCCTCTACAGTCCCTGTGGAAATGGCTGTTGCCCACTCTAGAAGCTGGCATTGCTGCTAGAAGATGTTCTGCTTCTTTAGCAGTTCGAGAGCTTCAGCAGGTACAAAAACTTCTCTTTAAAAATTCATGCTGTTCTGTATCATGTTAAATATTTATTATTAAGGAACAATGCGTTCCCCCTCCCCCATTCTGCTATGAGACCTATTTTGCATATGAGCTGATTAATAATTAAGCATCTACATTTTATTTTGACTAACAGAAGATGTGCTCTAGCCAATTGGATGCCTGTTGTGTTCTGCTGAGCTGTGAATTTACCCTCCCTCTCCAGACCAAGGGATCCTCTCTGGTTGTATCTTGGAGCTCTCCCACCCTGGGAATCCAAGCTGGCCATGGTCAGTCCTGGACCGCCTTCATATCTGTAAAGCTGCAGAGCCCATGCTTACCTGGCCACGGAGAAGATTGTAGGATCACCCCTTCCCTTTCCACTCAGCA
>NW_009200474.1:33346-69730 GCF_000690835.1 Fulmarus glacialis
TTCTTCAGTCCCAGCTGTGTTTTTTCCCTGCCTTGTAACTTTGCTGTCTTCAGGTGAAGACGATGCACTTTTTCTGATGGAGAGGTCTCTCCTAGGCTGGGGCAGGAAAAAGTTGGTGCTGATCTGGCTGGGCAGCCAGGATGGCCCCCGGCAGCAGTGAATGCCTGGGTGCCTTTCACCCCTGCTGAAGCAGGAAACGGGAGAAGAAATTGGGTGTCCTGGGCCAAAGTCAACTGGTGTCCTAGCTGGTTCTGAGCACAGAGCTGCTGCTGAGCCGCTGAACAGCTCCATGACAAACATCGGGTGATGGCATGAGGTCTCAGAGGACGGTTTCCTCCAATGCAGCTTTGAGCTCCTGTGGCCCCCTCTGGGGAAGCCACTGCTGAAGCTGAGACCCAGAGTCCCTAAACGATTCCCTGGTGTGGAAGGGGAGATCTGTGTCCTTGAAACAGGGACCTGGCCTGGTGATACAAACAGTGCTGCTTAGTCCCTTAGCCCCACTGGATGCATGCTCCTTTGGAAGTGGTTGGTGGGTCCAGCTCCATAACTGGAGCCTCCCTGCACAGGAGTTTTGTGCAAGAGGGAAGCATGGTATCTACAGCTTAGTGGGACTGGGCACACAGCAACTGGGCCTCAGCAAACCTGCGCAGGTGCTGAGTGTGCAGCTCCTGACAGGTGGGGGCCCTTCTCCTGTAAAACCAGCTCCGGTAGACAAGGTGTAACTGGAGAAAAAGACCTCTCAGCAACCTGGGACCCAGTCCTGCTGCAGGGGCAACTCATGGCAATGCTATCTGACACTGCTAAGCTGAGGAACAAGGGCTGAGGAAAGAGCTGACACAAGGGCAAACGGTACCCTAGGATTATAAGGAGTTAATCCTGCTAAGAAAACTGGATTACTATTCAGAAGAGATGCTGAAAAAACAGCATTGGTATTCTGTGGGAGATTTCAATGTTAGCCCCCTCTTTTCCCCGCCCCAGATTTCCCAAGGAAGAACAAAAATAACTCTTAAGTTTTCCCATGGAAATACAATCCCGCCTGCTTTGCAAACATGGGAGCATCTAGTTTTCTGTAATTCCCAAGCAGAGTAATATATATTCTTTTCACCAACGAAAATGAAGCTACAGGATCCATTTTGGAATAGATGTTTGAGTGTTCAGGAAACAAGGAAATTAAAGCAAATTGTGTTGAGGTGTTTGTTTGGGGAGCTCTGTCAAAATAGATGTGATTCCTCATTGTGGTCCCTTTCAGGAGTGCCGCATTTTTTAAATGCTCTGTCAAATGCATCTCAGCTGGCTCTACCCTTTAGACTGGAATTACAAAATGAAGAGACTGTGCAAGACTGAGATTTACTAAAGCATTTGGTGCACACTCACATGAAATCTTTGACTGAGTTTTAACAGCCTGGGTTGTAAGCGCTGTCATTAAGAGCAAAGATTGACTGGGGGGTTGTAAACAGAGAGCAACGATGGGTAATGGCAGAGCGCAGAGTGGGGTGCTGAGGCTATGCGTGGGGTGCAGGGGACACACATGACAATTGGTGCTTCTTATCTAACAGCTTCATTAGTGAGCTGGAGGCAGGCACATGCAGCGTGGTAATGAAAGGTGCAGATGGTGCTAAACTGGGAGGTGTCACAAACAGCAATTCAGTATGTGATGCAGAGCGCCGGGGAGAGGCTGGAAAATCAGGCGCAATAGGGTGACATTCAGCTCACGAGCAAATGGCCCAGGACAAAGATGGCCAAGGGCAAAGCTGGCAATGAAACAACAATGAAGGCCACGGCAAGAGTGTGCTCAGGAGGTTAGGTGGCAGGTTTCATTTGCCACATGGTGCACGTGCTGCAAAACCCTCCTTCCCTCCTCGAGCCGGGGGAAGCTGTGTGCATCACTTTGCCGCATTGAGTTCAGCAAAATCCTGAAAACCTGGGAGCAGAGAGGGCAGCAAGAGTGAGCAGGCCCTGGGGAGAAGTAGCTGTGTGCCGTTTGCATTGCTGGGGCTTGCTGTGTGCCCCTGTGTGAGTATGCATATTATAATCTGCTTTTAGGCGCGGAAGGGACCATGAACGTAGAAGTCCCGCCTTGAATGGGCCAGTTTTGGTAGTGTCAGGCACTGGCTTTAGGCCATACAGGGCTGTAGGATCCTCTTGAGGACCCAGAACTGGGACATCTAATGAAAGAGTTGCAAGAGTTAAATACAGCCTGGGCCTGCCATGCTGCAGGGACTGGCTGCCACATCCCTCACATCGGTCAATCGAGGCTTTTTCCTGAGGGGCTTTGTTGAAAGAGAGATGGTACATGGGGCCAGCAGTGGAGTGCCCCAGACATGCCGTGGGAGAACAGGAAATACTTGTAAAGGCAGGTCCAGAGCCTTGCCTGCCTCTGTGCCAGGGCTGTGTGCATCAGCAAGAGCTCTCTAAGAGGGCAAGATCTGCTAATTCCCACTGGTAAGGCCCAGGAGCAGGGATGTGGGAGATGCACTGTGCGCTGGTACAGGTCTTTGGCCCTGCTACACCTGCAAGATTGGGGGGAAATGCAGCTTGTATTTTGGACAGTCTGGCTTTGAAGGCACCAGTAGATGGAGGAGCTGCTGTTTCCCTCCACCATTCATGATTGTGGTTAATCACTGTGACTCATCTCATTTCTGATTTGGATTCTCTGGTTGTAACCTTAAGCCACTGGATCTTCCTTTGCCATCCTCTGCTAGATTAAAAAGCCTTTGAGTATCCCATAGTTTTTTTCCCTGAAAGTGCTTAGGTGCTGTTATCAGGTCACCACTTTTAGCTTCTCTTTAGAGGAGATCATGTGTCTTTAACCTCACACCTTTTTTCCTGGCTGTTGGTATCATTTTAGGCTCTTTGCAACTGCTCCCCCTCTTCAGTGTGGGGTGGATCCCCCTGGCTGTAACCAGGCTTGTGCCTCTCTGTGAACTCGCTTGGGATGGGTTTGCACTGGAGCGATACTGTAATCCTGCCTTCCTTGTGTTGCAGTATGGGCCAGTTCCCTTCTGGACTTGCAGAAGGCCACTGATGTATGATCATGTTTGTTGCTGGCGTTCGATCCCAGCACTTGTGACCTGAGCTATGACACTGGCTGGATGCTGCATTTTTTATGAGCTGTTACTGTTTTTGGACATGCCCTGGCAGATTCGCAGACCTGAGGAGCAGGAAGAGTTGGATCTGGTGCGTTTGGATATGGACAATGAAGTTTTGTTTTATTTTATTCCTCTCTGTGTGAAGCTGGCTGGCCTTGCGCCAGCAGCTCTCCCATCCTCTTGTCTCCTCTGCTTGGACAGCAGCAGCTGCTCTGCCTCCTTCCTCTGCATTTATTCGCTGCTCAATGCCAGTGCTTGGTGCACGGGATGGAGAGGCGCTCCACCTTGTTTCCTCCCAGCCTGGGAGGAGGCAATGCCTGCAGCCTCCACTCTGTCACTGGAGATTTCAAGGTGTAGCTAATGGCTGGGCCCAGGCTTTAAATGGAGGTGGATAAAATGGTCAAAAATAGAGGTGAACTGGCTTTACTCCTACACGTCCTTTCCCTCCAAAGGGAGGGAAATGTCATTCTCCAGGAGTGGTCAGAAATCCAGGCTCAGCTGGAGAAAGAAGACATGCCAGGGCCCTAGACCTCCCAAGAGAGCTGGAGACTATGGCCAAACCAGGGAACTACTTGCACAGCCCAAGCCAGTAAGGCAATGACCCTGCACGCTGGCGCTGTGCATCCCTGATAGTCCTGCTGGGCTGCATCTGCTCTCAGCAGCCCAGCATCCCAGCTCATTTCTCCTGCTGGCAGAGAAAAGGCAGCTGAGGCTAGGATAACAAGGATAACGTGCCAATGCCAAGGGAGAGCGGCACCAAGACTTGGACCGTAATTGAGCTGGGGCCTGTCTCCAACTTGCAGGGACCAGGGATAGGTGCGCACTCCACCACCTGCTGCTCCCTCCCAAGCCAGTCATCACTCCTCAGTTTTGCCCTCAGAGCGTGACTGCCCTTGTGGATTCCAGGGATCAGATCGGTGGGTTAGTAGGTCCCCCTGTTTTGTATCATCATTGGAAGCTGTGGTAGGTCCTAGTAGCCTGCTGGACATGGTTATCCTGGGATGTTGAGCTAGAACCATCAGAGTCCTTCAGCGGGCCTGCTTTCAGGGCAGTGACAGTTTTAATTGCCAGTTTTAAGTAGAAAGTGCCTAAATTGCAGGGACATAGAAGGAACTGCAGGTGTGTGTGCACAACAGGCACACACGGTGTGTAGCAAAGACAGATGTACATGTGCACGGAAGGTTCTCCCTCTTCTTTCCCTGCCTGGCAAATCTGTCTAGTGGAAACCCCTCTGGTTCTGCTGACTCCTCCTCCTTTGTTCACACTGAGCTCTGTGAGTTTTGCAGAAATACTCCTTTTCACTGCAAAAACACAGGGAAAGTGGAAAATCAGCACTTTCATAGCACTCAGGGTGGTGGGAGGAACATATGAGAGGGGCTGGGGGTGGATCAGGAGCCTTGCTAGTAGAGGGCAGCACCTCTTCTTTGGCTCAGGACCCTTTCCTGAGATTGCAGACGCTGCCCGTGGCAAACTTCAGTGGGTGGATGGCTTTCCCTTGGCAGGACCCCTGCCTGTGACCTGACCCTTCCTCTGCTGCTGTTGTCCTCGCTGGCCCCCAGCAGACAGGCTGGGCTGCGGTTCTCTGTCTGCAGAAGGTGAACAGAGGCACAAAGGTGCAGAGGTGATGGCTTTGCAGGTGTCTGAATAGAGACAAAACTTGACAGTTAGGCAACAGTGTTTGATTTTAGACAGAATGGGCTTAGATCCTACAAAACCTCCATCCTGGCAGGGACAACGCCCACACACCCGTGGTCCACCCACAGGAGCCTGGTCCTGCTGTCCTCCTATGCCGAGCTTCTTGGTGTCTGTCTCCTTCCCAAGGCATATGGTGACTCTGAGCTTCACTTGCCCTGTTGCCCATGTCCCTACATGGATGGTTTCATGCTGAGCTCTCCCCATCAGCAAGGAGAGCAGCAGGGCGTAGAGGCACCAACAATGTCATGGCTGGTGCCAAAAGCAAGAATGAGCCTGAGCTTAGCTGGAGAGAGCTCATGTCCGTATCTCCCTTAGCCAGGAGCTTGTTCCTACTCCAACTGACAGACGAGGAGTTACACTTGGGTCTGCACAATACCTCCAAGCAGGCACTGCTTGTTCTCCTCCTTTTCCATGCTTGGCCACACTTTCTGCAGGAGTTCCTTCCTGCACAGCGTCTGCAACACTCATTTCAGACAACAGCTCATTTCCATGGGTTTCAGGCGAAGCCAGGCCAGGGCTATGCTAGCAGTAAAGCTCTCCTAGACAATGCATAGGAAGGCTAATAACTCCTTCCTGTCCTATTCTCTGTGCCAGCCTTGTCTCCTGGGAAAGTCCCCTCTTTAAATAGCAGGCTGAGTGTTTTTAGGTTGCAGAGTGGTTTTGCAAAGAATTGCATCAAGGACTCTTAGTGCTCGACCTTTCCCATCTTGCTGCAATTTCTGAGCGTGAGGCTCAGGCTGTGAAGTGACTGGAAATGCCGCCAACCCCACACAGCCTGTTCTCCTTGGCAGAGACTAGAGCCGCAGCTGCCTCCCAAGGGACCTGCCCTGCCATCCACAATGGGTGCTTGTGATGGGGCTCATGGAGACCTGGGCCAGCCTTTGCATGGATGGTGTCAGTGAAAAGTGCTGTGCCTCCTGAGAGGGCTGTCTGACCACAGCCTCGACACATGGTTCCTACCATGTGTGCCATGCTTGTGCTGCTCCTACTCTGGGAAGACACAGCGTAATGATGCTAGCTGGGGTGCACTGCTGTTTTAAATTTTGGGTCTGTAAGTTCCTCTGGCTGAAGTCAGCGGAGCCAAGTGGCACCAGAAATAACAGACAGAGGAGGCAGAAGGGCCAAGAACAGACCTGAGGGACTCCAAACTGGAGGAGGAGGTCACACCAGCACCATGCAGGAGATCGGACCTGCATGGGGCAGGCTTCCTTCCCAGGAGGCGAGAGGGGCAGTCAGCAGGGTCGTCTGCCTGCAGAGGGTCTTGCACATAGCTGTGGGTCCCATGCCCACTGTGGCTACACCAACCCCAGCTCAGATACCTATCTTTGAGTTGGCTGCGTGTTGGAGTGGCTCACAGCTGCCAAGGCCCATGCAGGAGATGACACCTGAGTGAAAAAGGCTCTTCAGACTGGTGGACAAAGGTTAGATAAGGGTTGGTGTCAGGAGCTGGAGCTAAAGCACATGTTTAACAGGAACAGGAGCTAGCTGTACGGCAAGGGCAATGGTGGTTCTGGTGTCACTGGCAGGTTCAGTGGACAGATTTTGCATTTCCCTCTTGATCAGCTCTGAGCTTGAAGCAGAATTAAATCCAGGTAGTCTTACTGTCTCTGCAATGCAGGAAGTCAGAGAACACAGTTGTCTCCTAGGGCTTTCCAGCCACTGACTGTGGACCGGGAAGGGATGCTGCCTTAGGGGCAGCTTTATTCGCCCTTCATCTCCCTGACCTGTCTCCTGCATGGCCAGGCCCCTCTGTTCACCCCATGGCACACACAGTTGCTGGAGATCAGCGACCAGGCTTGTGGGCTTCATCCCTTGCCCTGCAGAGGACTGTAGTGGACTGCATGTTAAGAGGAGGAAGATCCTCGGTGAAGGCACATACATTGCCCCGGACACTGTTCCTGACCCTGCTCGAGGATCTGGTGGTCCGAATGAGCACAGGTCTGCTTCAAACGCAGCTTTGCAGAGGACTGTTGATGTGTGTGTGAAATGGCAATGAAATCAGGATAAGCACAAAGCAAGTGGGGAAAAAAAAAAGATGTTTTTAAAATTTAAATTAGTTTTATTTCTTTTTATATTGCGGGTCTACATTTTCTTGTCGACTTACAGGCTTGTGCTGCTAAAGTGGTTTTTTTGTGCTTGTTTCTTTAATTAGTTTCTTAGCAGTTTCTTAGCTTTTCCATAGAGACTTTTTCTCCTGAAGAAGTTTATTTCATAAGGTTAGTGCTTAAAATGCTCATCCATACTGAAAAACAGTGCCAAAGCCCAAGGAAATACTTTGCTATAGGAATGATACACATTTGCTGAGCAGCAAACTCCACTTTCTGATGCACTGAGGAGTCTCCCAATGAGAGAGCCAAGGGGCTTTGGGCTTCGGTTTGACCATATCCCATCATCAGAGTTTGCAGGTTGAAATTATTGGGACTTTGGCTCCTCAAGCAGTTAAATGCTTTAGAAGAACCTTCCTAATTCCCTGTGGCTGGGAGTATGACGCTAATTTTATACTGCTTCATTTGGAAATGTCAACTTGTATGTACAAGAATTTTACAGCAACTTTGTTCGTGCATTGAAAACTGAGACCACTTTTTAATGTCAACAAGGAATCAATTTGTTTTTAATGTGCAAAGATTTTATGCCTCTAAGAGAGAAGATTTTTTAATATATATATATAATAAGCCCATGGTGTTGTCTGTGTTTTGAATAATCCATATCTTTCTTATTGCCCTGCCTCAGAAAAGATGCTGTAGTAAAGGAAAAGCCTGTGAGAAGGGCAGCCAGGATGATCAGAGGTACAAAATAGATCTCAGGTGGGGAAGGACCCATGTAGAGGTTTTTACACTTTTGGAGATCTTTTATATGAAGGTCTCCAAAGCAATGAGTGGGGCAGGGCAGATGAGCAGAGAGTAATTAGTCGCTATTTTTAACGCTGGTAGCACTCAGTAAAATGGTGAGGCTGGAGCTTCACAGCACATCCATCCCTTCTGGAAATCTTTGCCCCATGCTGTGGGAGTCAAAAGAGAGTGAGTTTAAAGACAGGAAAGGCAAACTGGCTTTCTGGGATCCATTGGTGGCCATAAAGTGGATGGTTCCTGTTCAATCCCAATTTTGGAAGTCTCCAAAACGCTGACTATTACCTCTGATGGTGTGTCAGGGGAAGGGCTATCATATTCTTGCTCTGTTTCTCCTACTCTTACCTAAGTGGAGGCTGCTGGCTGTGTCAGAGACAGGATGAAAGCTCTGATGATCTTTGTTCTGGTTCAATATGCCAGTTCTTGTATAAAAAAAAGAATTAAAAAGAGGTTTCACAGGAGCAGCTAAGACCCAGATTCAGAGCTGCTTCAGTGTTGCAGAAACAGGGATTTAACTTTTAGAAGCTTAAGATTTCTTTCTATCTCTTATCTATATTTTTTTTTAATGGTTTTCTAAAATTACAATAAAGCATACCACGGATGGTTTTTTTCTGGTTGGTTTATTCTGTGTGTGTATGCGTGTGCATGTGTGCGCGTGCATGAAAATCCACAGTACATTGGTGCTAACTGCTTAGTTTTCAAAGACAGACAGACCATGCAGCTGCTTGGTAAAACGTGTATAAATCGCACAGCGAACATAAGTAGCGTAAAACGTTGCAGATGTTCTGAAACAGTATGAATTATTTTTAAAAAAAAGCTCCCAAATAATAGTTGTATTGGCTTTCCTAGTTTGTGGTGCTCTGATCTATCAGATGGAAGCTTCGCTGTGAGTGTGATGGGACCAGTAACTCACCTTCCTCAAGCTGTCTCCAAGCTGGAGGGGCCTGGTTATCTTCTCCCAAGGACTTTTCTCTTTGTAGTCAGGACATCCAATGTTACTGGTTCACAAATGTCCCTTGGAGGATGGTGACAAGTGTCTGCCCCAGCTTTCCAGACTCTCATTGTGTGTGCTGGGTCAGGAGTCAGTCTGGCTGGACCACCAGGTGCCTTTAGCAAGATGCTGTCACCGTGGGACCGCTGTCCTGCGTGTGCCAGCGTGGCCTGGAGATCACACCTACCTCTTGATGGGGTTAAAAGAATAAAAGTACGTTTGGCTGACTTCACCAAAGTCAAAGGGATCCTCCTATTGACAGCCTTCATAAACCCATTACAAAAAGTTAACAGAATGTAACAGGTAGGTAAAGCCAACCAGCAAACCCAGCTCCACTCCCAGCTCTCAGTCTGGATGAATCCCTCTGGCCTCTGCTCCACCAGTCCTGGCATGTCATCCTGGACAAAATGAGAGCGGAGACACCAGGTGCCTGTCTGGGCTGGCCGACTGCTTGGATGTGCCCTTGGCAGGGGGAACCACAGAGCTCAAATGCACGATCCAAAGATGTCCTGGGGACTCTAGAGTCATTTCCACCCACATCACAGACATCGTCTCAAGGATCTTTTTATTCTACTGCTGTTGGAGCTTCCTTATATTGGGGTCTTGCTGCTAGCCTTTGAGCATCTGCAGGCCTGCTAATGAAATGCTCTTAAGCTGATTTGAGAAGAAATCTCTTTGATGAACAAAGTGCTGATTTTCAACCCGTTTACCTCTTCTTGCAAGAGGTAATTGAACTGCAGTCGTAAGAACATATTGTAACAGTTTGCAGATTACACACTAAAGGAGGTCCTTGGTGTCCTCTCACAGTGTGAGCTCGGTTTTCCCTCTCCTTACCAGCATGTCTTGCAACGGGAACCTTTTCACCACTTCACAAAGAACTTGCAATAAGAGTATTTCAGAAATCATTGTTTATTTAATATTTATGACAACCCTGGAATTCAAATTAAGTTCCAACAAACTAGCACACAGGTGGTTACAGTGTTATTACACAATTTCTAAATTTCTTCCTGGAACCCTTATTTTTCATGGTTTCATAGTCCCCTTGTTGCAAAGCTCTGCTGTTGCCTTACAGCTCTCTACTTTAGCACTCACCCTGAATCTACTTCCACCCGTTTTCTTAGTCCCTCCAGCAGGACTGACCTTGACTTGCCACAGTTTGAGCAGGAAGCGTGAAATCTCTCCCGGATTTCTGACCCAAGTCAGCCAATAGCTTGTCATCTCCAACACCTTGGAGTGCCCCAGGATTAAGTAAGTGGTCTACAACAGCCAGTGAAATCTGTTATTTGGATCCAAAGTGTCATGGGCTTTAGGATAAGTATACAGATATCTGTATAAGTAATCTCAGTGAGTTCTTGGTCTAGACATCACCTTTCTAACTCCCAGGCCCAGCAAAGCCTGGTATGGATGTTGTGCCTTCCTCTCACCTCCCTGATGTCTTGTAAGCAGCTACCACCTCACTACAAGACCTGCAGGGTTCTCTTTCTGTTCTCCTTCTTGTCCCCAAACACACCAGGTTGGGCATAAGCATTTCCTTCAGGGCTTCCTGAAGCCTCACTTGCCAATGGAGATGGCATCCTTTGATTCCAGTGTTTGCATTCCCCAAACCAGCTCTCGCATCATGGTGCTCATGACTCATACTGGGTTGAGAGGTGTGTTAAAAGATGCTCGCCTACCCTGTCCCTGCAGTGACCTACATGTGCCAGTCCCTTGCAGATGTCCAGCCTATCATTCTCCAAAGCAAAAAGAACAGCTGTTGTGTTTAGCACAAAAGTAAAACAAGTAAAAGCTGTGTTTTTAGCACCAAAACTTTGCTGTCTTCTTCTAGGTTTCTCTTCTCTGCCAGCTGGAATGACACACAAACCTGATCAAGGTTTAATTCAGCCTGTGGCTTGGGCAAGATCTCCGTAGCTTGTCCTGCAGCCCTTCCCCTTTCCCAGGAGCCAGGGGCACATCTACCACAAGCTGTCTGCCACCCCTGTGCGCATCTCAGCACGGGCCGAATTCCAGCTAGCTAGCTGTGGTGGAGTTGCTGTCCAGGCAGGAGCCACGTCTTGGCTATTTTTAATTGCTTGAACATGCATTTGTTGCTTCAAGTGGTGTGGAGAAAGAGCAGCTGTAATGTACCCCTGTCCCCAGTCCCAGCATGTGCCCTGCCGACCCTGGGACAGAGCCAACTCTTCCCCGTGCTTCTGTGGAAGATGGGTGCACCGTCTCTCCTGGCTTTGCAATATGGGTGGAGGTGTCCCGACCAAGAGCTCTGAACACCTCCCTCTGCCTTGCTCTAGCTGGGATAACATTTTTGCACTCCCTGATGCTTGTGCTTAAATAATTTACAAGCAGATTACCGACACATTTATACGTGCTCTGTCACCTCCCAAACACTGCATACTTTCCGCCTTGCCGGGGCATTACAGAGCATGCACGTCAGAGCGTGGGCTGAGGTTGCTACCCCAGGCTGCTGTCAGGGACTCTGTGGTGTCACAGGTTTATCGCTTCCGCTTGCCCTTGAGCAATGGGGATGCCTGAAGGCTCACCTGTCAGGCAGCTTCACATCCCACCTCAGAGTCCCTCCCTTGCAGCGTTAGCACCGGGCGTGCAAGGATGTGGACCCCAGGGATGGTGGGGCAGCCCCTGGCCACAGGAAGATGGAGCTCCCTGGAAGGCAGCAGAAGCCAAGGGGATCCATTCCCCTCTCTGCTGGTTTACCTCGCTGTGGAGAAGTCACTCTCCCCGCGTGCATGCTGCAAAAGCCATCTTCCTGGCGCTGAACCTTGTCCTTGGATGCGAATGGCTCAGCACAATGTGCAGGCGTCACAGCACCCAGCTCGCTGTGTTGACACAGGCTCCTGGGAGAACAGCATGAATACTAGGTGAATATTAATACTAACAGGAGGAGACAGAACCATTGTTTACCCCGCTTTTGTTAATCAGTTTGTTTCCATTCGTGATCCCAAAATGAAATTAAAAGGCTCTGTTTACATTGCTGAATTATCATCTGCTCCAGCAGGTAAAGCACTTTGGCAGAGAATTAATGGAGTCACGGACAGATTTGTGTCAAAAATATGTGCATATTTTCCCACCGAAAGATTTGTTTGAAATGAGCTGGAATCTCATGCCTTTGTGTTTAAATAAAACATCATTTACCAACCACCCACACATGCTGCTGAGATGCTGTGGCCCTGAAACAAATTCACCTTTAAAACAGCTGAGTTGAAGGCTTTTCCCATGCTAGATTCAAAGGTGATTTTCGAAGACCAAAGATGGCCTTGGAGGGTAGCTTAAGGATTCAGAATATGCTTGAAGGAAAAATCCAATCCTGATGCCAAAGAAAGACAGGAGAGTGTGCGCAGGGCTTCAGTTTGTCCTCAAGAGCTTGTGCTAAATTGTGCTGGCGGGGGGAGGACAAGTATTTCTATCTCAACAGCAAGAGCCAAATTATCTTCTCTGGTGCCGCAGTGCAAACCAGCACAGAATGGGGCCCTTGCACCTGCCTCAGAAGGCTGAAAAATCCAATTCTGATCATTTTTGCTCCAGCAGCACTAAATTTATAACCCAGCAGAAGGAAGACAAGATCTAAAAACCAATTTAGCAAAAAATAGCCTTTGCAACTAAAAATTAATGCTTCGAACAGCCTAAATGAAGCTTGAAAATAGCTTTTTTTCTGCTCCAACCGATGATTCACGTGCCTATTTGCAAACAATTCAAATGCAGTAAATTGAGAGGAAATATAAATCAGGTTCCTAAGTGAAGCTGCATAAATCCAATAAATGATTGATGAGAGAATCCTGTTTTAAGACGCTCCTGTCTGTCTCCAGTGCTGAGGCAGAAAATAATGGGGCCTTCGCCTCTTTGGGCCGTGCCGAATGAAGTGAGTTTGCACCGACCTCTGATCCCCGCTCAAGGTCAGATGCAGCCTTCTCTCTCCACCTGGCCAAGCTGCCCAAAAAGAGAACTGCAAAATAAGGCTGTGCTCACCCAAGGACCTGGCAGAGATCGTTACAATCTCTTCCCCAGGGAGGAGGAGGGGAACAGACTCACTGGCTGTGCTGCAGAAGAGCCAGAGCTTGCAGTGCAACCCTGCAAAGGGTTCGGTGGTCCCAAAGGAATGTGGCTACTGGCATGGACCTGCTCCTGCAATGTATCAAAAGCATGGCTCAAGCCAGCCACGAGCCGTGCATCTCTACCTGGTTTCAGGGCAAAGAAGCTGATGTGTCTGACAAATGCTGACTCTGCAGTAGGACCATACCATGCTCCTCTGCTCTTATGGCAGGTCTGGGGCTAGACGTGCCATGGTGAGAAGCTCTTGGCCCCTTTGTGCTCTCTACTGGTCTCTGCATGTGTGGACGTGTGTCCTGCTGGCACACAGGGGAGATCTCAGCTCTGATTTTGGAGTACAACTGCAGCAGCAAGGGCAGCTGAAAGGGTTGGCAGGAGTTGACGGGTTCCCAGAGCTGATGACTGTGGCAGATGAATGGGAGTGCCGAGACCTGAAGACATACCCAAAAATCTACCCAAGAATTACCCAAATCCAGCCAAGGCTCCTGCATGCTGCAAGCTATCCTGGAGCTGCCAGTGCAGTGCAGTATCCAAACCTTTGCTTGGAAGTGCAGGGGATAACCCACTGTATATGGGAGTTGTTTGCCAGGAAGGGGATTGTGGCCAGAACACATTTCTCGTATGTAGTTCTTGGTCTTCATTCCTTGTTCTCCATGCAAGCAGCAGCTCCAGTGACTGTGCTGGGGATGCTGGGAGGTGTGTGCTCTTGCCCGGCTCTGTTCCTGGCATGCAGCCACCCATGCAATGTGCAGGGCAGACAGCCGGCAGATCCCGCACCTCCAAGACACCAGCTTCTGACCTGGTGACTGATGTGAGCACTGAGCCTGTGGTGGGTGATGGGCCTTTTAACACACCAGCAGCTCACTTAGCAAACCCCTAACGGAGACTGAGAAATGGAGGGGATCTGGATACCCCATCCAGCTGCCAGCATCCTGCCTCCAGCACAGAGCTGGTGCCAGAATATCCCAAGTCCCCTGAAGGGCCAGTTGCTCGTCCTGCTTGGATTGAACAGCTCCGCAGGCATTTCCAGACTGGGATGTGTCACATGCTGCTGGGGCAGCCCTGAGGGCTGGCAGTCATGAGCAGCTTTTTGCATCCACAGAGTGATGGGTGCTTTGGGAAAGGGACAAACCTCATATGAGTTGCTCTGCAGCCCTAGAGTGGAATACGATACTTCTGGGGCGCCACCTTTCCCATCTCTTCTGGGGATGGAGAACCTGAGAAACAGCGGGCTCCTGGGGATCACGTGGTGCTGGGCTGTGCCCCACTATTCCTGCTTTGAGCTGTGTCAGCTTGGGTTGTAGCAGAGCAGATCACCCCTGAACAGACCTTGCATTTCACCTCAACCATTGCCCTCATCCTGCCCCGATATCAGGCTGCCAAAATTGCGAGGGGAGAGGACAGTTTGCTTAGGGAGGCAGCAGGGCAGCCAGCAATGTGATGCTCTGGCTGCCAAGGTGCTGGGAACAACCTGAGCAAAAACCAGAGCCACGTGGTTCCCTGCTTTGCATTGGGATTGGGAGGTTCAACCAATTTTTACTGCACCTCACAGGACAAGACAGCTGCCACCAGCTCCTGCTTCCAGGCAGCCGGGCATAAATCACCATCAGTAGAACGAGGTGGCTTGTCTCCGCTCCAGGTTGTCCCTGTTTGGATTTGGCTCTGACACAAAAATTTATTTTGTGAGAAAATGGATTTTCAATCAAACCAGGCATTTCTGCATAAAATATTGTTTGTGTTGACATTTTTGCTTTTTTTTTTCAATGATACAGTTCCCTTACTTTCTTCTCCCACCCTCTTCCAAAGAGACAAGCACAAAAATAATTCAGAAGCAGTGTTAATTTTTCAGTGAAAGTGTCTGGGTTTGGGTAACAGAGGACTGCATATTTTTAGAGAAAATCAAATATTTTTCCTCAAAACAGAAGAAAATTCAGTTTTCAGAAATGAAACCAACAACTATTAATGTAGTGGGGAAATTATAACTATCTGGTGAATAGTTTGCAAAGAGGAATTGGAGTCTGTAACTGGCCAGCCTGCAGCACAGGAGAAGAGTGCTGTGTCCCACCCAGCCCCTCAGCTCTACAGCCCTGGCCGTGCAAAGCCTCGGGGGGAGTGGGGACAATGGCATCAGTGACCTCGGGTCCCTCCTCTTGCTCATCGCCAAAAGTGTCTGGGGTTCTGGGGGATGCCCGCTCTGTAATGGAGCTGACTTCCACGCACCCCGCGTGGACTAGCTGCTTCTGGGGAGATTGCCAGCCCCCGGTGCCCTAGGCAGTTTCCTTCTGCCCTATTTCTGCCTGGATCTTTGACAGGCCGAGGAAGGCTTGGCTTTCCAAAAGCTCCGTGTGACAAAAGTCTCTACAAAGGCAAAGGCTTTTCTTCATCAAGCCGTGATGGATAGCCCCTGTATCCACCCGGGCACAAGTGAGCATCCCTCAGCAGGCGACTGCAGGTCCTCCATCCTTTGGGCGTTTGGCTCCGCTGACGCAGGGCTTGGGGCCAGCACGGGGGAGACCAGTGCCCAGGCTGCGGCCACGAGACAGGAACAGAGGACCAAGCAGCAATTTCTGAGACATGCAGAAGAAAGTGTCCCACATTCCCACCCATGTGTTTTGGGGGGAAGAGACTGCATCTCCCCACACAACCCTTTGCCTTTATCACAGCTGAGCTAATCAGTAAGAAAGGTCTTCATGGGATCCCCAGCTGTCCTTGCTGAAGTTATCTGATGTTAACTTATGATCTGTGATCCCACAACAGCCCTGAGCTGGCTATTCATTCCCACTCCCTGAGCTGGCTCATCCTGGGAGGAAAGGGTGCTGGTGCAAGAGAGGGGTTGGGGCCGAGGCCATGGCTACGTGGAGCAGTTGAAGCTGTCAGGGCACTATATTCTATCTACTGCATGGGGGATCCTGTTGGCTGCCCTTTAAATGAGCAGAGCTAGCTCCTGAGAGGCCTTGGCGAGATTCACCCTGCCAGCTGTGGTTGGCAGCTGGCTAGGCATGCGGCCTTGGGAAATTCGTGCCATTTTCCAGCTCTTGCTCTTTTGCAGGACTAGCAGAATTTCTCAGTGTAGAGACATTTGTCAATTTGCATAATTAAAGCACTGCAAACTCATCCAGATTCACAGATCCCTGCGCTGGCTCCCCTGAGACTCACCACTTCTCTCCCATGAATTATTTATTGGCAGCGCTGTTTCAAACGGGCCCCTTTGTCTGATGCGTTTGCTC
This sequence comes from Fulmarus glacialis, assembly GCF_000690835.1. Lineage (NCBI taxonomy): Eukaryota > Metazoa > Chordata > Aves > Procellariiformes > Procellariidae > Fulmarus > Fulmarus glacialis. The sequence continues at coordinate 49,251 of NW_009200474.1, forward strand.
CAGATTTCATCTCTCCAAGGCAGAGATGATGCTGTGGTCCTGTGAGGCAGAGCGTGGGGAAAGGAACAACTCCATTTGCCACAGCCCTTTCTTTTACTCTGCCCATCAGGTGAGAACAAGGGAATTCCCCTGAAACTATGGGGCTACCTGTCGAGAGCCAGCTGAAGGAAATGACTGTGCAGGCAGCAGAGATTCCTGTGGAGCTGCCTGTAGCAGGGCAGCCGCAGCCTACAGCCGGGGGGCTGCAGTCTCCGCACCGCTCGGGGTGCCTGGCACCTCTGCCCCTGCGCGCTTGCCCACGTATCCCTGCGTGGGACGTTAGGGCTTTGCGTGGGACAGGCTGCAATACCTCTCCAGCCCCGCGTGCTGTGGGAAAGCGAAGGGGCAGTCTGCAAGCAGTTACACTGCCGCCGGGCACCCCGAGCTCTCCTCTGTGCTCCCCTTCTCCAGGGCTTGTTTGCCTCTACTGAGAGCACCCGTTAACTGGCTTGCTTGCCAGAAACCACATTTCCCTGGTTCAGGAACACAAAAAATAACAGATAACACAAGAGAGAAAGCCAGAGAGACAGAGGAACGCAGGAGCAAGTGGTAAGTACATAAAGACCTCGCTCATATTTGCAGGCTCTCCCTGACGGAGTCGAGTGTGTGCTTGTAAATCCCGCATCAGAGGAATACAAATATTTGGGCTGCGGAAACACTTCCAATGAAGCCCTGGAGCTCCCCTTCTCAATTCCTTGTAGCCTTTCGGAGGCCTGTTTGCTTTTTGGTCTGTGGTAGCCCTGCAGACATCATGGCTCTGGCAGGCAAACCCCTGAACACCCGAATGCTGCAGCTCCTTCCTCGTCCCATGGCTGTGATGGCTCCCTGCTGGCAGTATCCACAGCACCAGGAGCTCAGCACTGCCCAGCAAAGATGGGCGAAGTTGCAGGTGCTTTCCCTGCATCTCTCAGCAATGTCTGCAGAGCAGAGTGGGGCTGAAGCAAGAATGAAATCAAAACGTAGAGGTCCCAGTGCTGAGTAAATCAAAGTCCAGGTGTCAGCTGCTGCGTACAGCTTTGCTAAACAGTGGTGCAAAATGATCTAAAAATGGAACACGCGAGCATGGGATGATGCTGGGGCAAGGAGTGGTCCAGTGAGACCAGAGCGGCGCTTTCCAGTCTGATGCGCCAGACTGATGTTTCGCCATGGACCTGGACCTGGTGAGGGAGTTTGCAGTTACAAATTCAGCCCCAAAAAGTTACGATCTGCCAAAATTACAGATGCCTGTGCAGTTCTCATCTTCTCCCCACCCATGAATATGTATGTACAGCGATGTGGCTTTTAATAACATAAGCACTTGCTATTAGATCTCTTGAAGCTGTGCCAGCCCCGAGGCTGCCACGGGAGGGAAAGGCAGCGGTGGGGGCTGAACCGGGAGCGCCAGGGTTGACACCGGGTGGGAGATTTGCAGTGCTTTGCTATCGTGGGCCCTTTTGCCGCCTGCTGAGCAGGGCTGGGGGCGCTCCTGGCAATACAGGTGGTGGGCTTCACTGGATATACAGCTGAAGGCCTCGTACTGGGAGGCTGGAGTGTTTATTCCAGAGAGTCCCGGCTCTCGCTGCGCTCATCAAAAGGTGTGATCACGCCTGCAGCGGTGAGGCCCGAGTGTGTAATTTTCAGCTCCTATCCCCTTCGTTAAATCAGACGAGGCGAGAAATGGTACAATGCAGTTGGGGGCTATTGTGAAAAACCTCTGCAAAGGATTTTCACAGTGTGATGGAAGCTAGAATATTTATCTGGGCTGCTTAGTTTGTTTTTTTTTTCTTTTTTTTTTTCCTGGAGACTGCTGTTGCTGATGTATTATTTATACAGCAGGAAATTAGACTCTGAGGACTCAAGTATTCTTCAAATAAGCTTCCTAATTCTGTCAATTAAGAATGCACAGGCTGCTGTATCTCTGGCTTGGGAAGAGCCGCAGAGGAGTGAAAGCTGCCGCTGGTCATTGCTCTGATGTGCTGCATGGACGGCACACTGCAGACATTTCAGCTGGAGGAAAAAGATCTTGGTCCCAAAATCAAACACGTGAGATGCTAGGAGCGTTACATACAGCAGCTTTTGCTGATTTCAGTGGGACAGATAACTTCCCTGTGCTCTGGTGGGGGAACACTGATGCCCTGAACGTGTGGTCTCTCATTGTTATGTTCTCTAATGAAATCTGGTGCTTTTCATTGCTATTAACAAATGGCTGCCAAAGCTGGAGACCACTGTTATGAGTAAGGGATCGTTTACTCTCTAATTAATGCAGTAATTCTTCAGGTGCTCCCAGTGTAGTTCTAGAGCAAATGAGTTGACATGTAATTAATACATAAAAGGGCATCTTCCCTCCTTTACCGTCTTTCTTTTTGTAAATGGGTTTGGAAGTCTCCTCCTGCACCAGAGCATGGGGGTCTGTTCCCGGCCATGGAAGAGGGCTTGGGCACAGGGCTGCAGGACAGGCTGTTCTCACCTCCCACAGAAAAGGGAATGTCATAGGGCAGAGGAAAGGAGGAAGCAGACCGTCCCCGAAATGCAGCTGGGCATAGGGCCGCACCATGAGCTGCTGGCACCAAGCTGGGAAACAGAGTGTTCCCTTCTACCTGCAAAATGCTCAGCCCCGATCTGTGACTGAAGGTGTTCATTTCGTAGCCAGGAAAAAGCAACGTGGGGGGTGGGGGGGTTGAGGCGCTGCTTGCCAGCACATTTACAAATACTTTGGTGCATTTTCTGCACAAGGATGTCAGGCGCAGGAAGAGCTAAATGCTTGTCCTCCCCTTAGTGTCGCTATGAGAAAGGTGAGACCTCTCAGAGGACAAGCGCTTTGTACCCTCCTGTCTCTTATGGGCTGGACAATGTCCCTTCTACTGCCCCACAAGCACTCTGTGCTCTCTGGCTAAGGGAAGGAGGTTTATGGCTGCAGCACAGTTTTTCTTTTTTTCTTTGCTATGAATTTAATGTCCACTGCAAATGCAGATCTCTCCATCTGGAGGAGGAATAAACTCCTGCACTGTCTGCTCTGCATAGACATGATAACTCATTCTGGAGGACAGGGACACCTCACTCTGTGCAGCACTTGCACGAGTCCTGCCGAAGGGCTCTGGGAACACGACTGCTACTACAGGCGAACACCCTCACTGCTCTGGCTCAAGGCCGGATGGGTGATCCCTGTTCTCCTGGGGTGCTCTTCAGTACTGCATGCCAAGGACCAGTCCAGAAAAAGATTGATTCCTATGTGCCCCTGGAAGCATGGGTCTGGCCCCTGTGCAGGCAAAGATGCCCCCACTACCCTCAGGCTCTTCCCAGTCCCCAAAGCCTTGCAGATGACACCACAGTGACTGACTTGTACACAGCCTGTGTGAAGTGAGCTGTGGATCCCTAGTCACAGAGGAGGAGAGAAATAATTTCCCTTGCTTTCTGTAACCCTTCATGGCCTTGGCAATGTATCTCTCTCACTCTCCTTTGTCAGCTAAACAAGTTTTCCCTCCCAGTCTTCTGTAACACCATTCCTTTGTTGAAAACCCTAGCTTCTGGGAGCATGGGTTTAATTTTTAAAGTGGTTTATAGTCATAATGGCTGTGGAAAAAGATGAAATAACTCACCCATTTGGATTCACGCAGCAGAACCACAAATAAACAGATCCACAACACTGATTAGCTGTAAGAAATGCCGTATGCTGTTTTAGAGCTTGTGTATTGCATGGACTTGTGCATGGCGAGCTGCATGTGGAAAGTATCCTTTCCAACCTATTCCATGCAGCTAGAGCCCAAAACATGGACATGTCCCTGTGCAAACAGCTTCGCATGAGAAGCAGAGATGCTGGAGGGTGAGTGTGGCCCCTGTGTTATTTTCATGGTTGCTGTAGGATGGTAGAGCATTGACGGTCCAGTCTCAGCTTCCCTGGGAGCATGGAGCATGACCGCCATCAGGCAGGGTGGTACAGAGCAGAGCTGAGAATAGCTCTGATGATGAGCGTGCCCCACCCTTCTTAATCCACGGGCTCTTATCTTTTTTGGCCTTGGCAATGCCCAACCCCTCCCCAGATGCTTTCCAGAATCTGGCTCTTAATCCCATGTGCCCCTGGTCCTTGCTTTCTGTTTTCCTGCCTGCCATTGGATGCAGCACTCTTGGTCATCTCCATCTCATGTCCACTGGCTGCCCCTCTATCTCGTCCTCCCATGCCTACTGTTGAGGTTACGGTGCCTTCAATTCAGTTTTGCCCTTGTGCTGGTTTCTATCTCTGCTTCTCAGCAATGCACATGGGCCAAGAGCAGCATATCCTCCCTCTGCACACAGCGTGGCCCACCACTGACCCTTGGATACTGCGTGAAACCAACAAACTGATAAATAGGGAGCAAGACTCAGCTCTGAATTGCAAAGGCTTCAACTCATGTATTGAGTTAGAGAGAGAAAAGCTGCCAGCAGGCACTCACTAGCAGGCTATTTCTGCTTTGAAGAAGCTCATGAAATATAAACCACACGTGGCGTTAGACTTCTTCCTGTCCTTCATGCTTATGGGGGAATAAATACTTTTCTTTTCAGCTCTAGTGAATGCAGGGCTAAGCCTCTCCATCTGAAAATGTTGGGTTTGCTATGGAAACCAGTCCCTGTTATGAGAGCTCTCTAGTCCTCATCCAGGGAGGAATCAGAGACAAGGATCCTGAGTTGGAAACAATGAACATGAGAGAGGCACCGATCCTCTTTTGTACCTCGCTGGGGCAAGTGTGGAGTAGCTGCCTGCTTGGCTGGCCTTGCTCTCAATTTGAGAGGGCAGTAATGGAGAGGGTGACTCGATGCAGGGAGGGAGGAAGCTCCCCATTCTGCTTATTTCTAAACTGATCCTTTTCTTCCTTGCTATTCCTGTTCTCTATTCTTCTTCTTTTTCAGTCCTTCCAGATAGGAACGTATAGAAATATAAGTCACAGTGTTTTAAAGAGGCAGCACACCTAAAAAAAAGGATATATGTGGTTAAAAGTTTGCACTCTGTTGGATTATTCCTGCTTTTCCACTTCTTGTCAGGAGACAGAGCTTTGCAGGGACCTGCCAGCCAGCTCCTGGGGTTGACTGTGCTCCACAGTGGGCTGTGGGTGAGAATGAAGAGCAGGACAGTCCTGGAAGGCACTTGCCTCTCATTCTCAGACATCTCTGTCACAGGCATGATGTTCAGCAGAGATGCCGTGCAATGATCAGGAGCGGAGGAAGCCATCGGGGATTTGCCTACACACATTACTGAGCCTCTGCCTCTGCTTCCAAGGCTGTCCATAGCCGAACAGCTATCTGCAGAGCCAGGAGACGTCAGAGAGGAGGGTCTGTAAAGCAGCAAGGCATCTAGTGGGGCAATACCTACTATGCTCAGGCTCCACACAAGTTCTTACTGAAGGCTGTTGCAGGAGGTGTCACTTCAAAAAAAGATGGATCAGCCCAATATGGATATGTACGTCTGATCTGGTTGTCCAGTGGCATTTATCTGATCAAACCTGAATGTCTACATCTAAGCAAGTCATCTTTGCACTCTTTACAGTCAATGGAGTCCGGAGCATGATGTTTCTCTTTCCAAATACCTGCCACATTCTCAGCTGAATTGTGTCCCAGAGTCTGTAGCCCAGACTAATCAGCTGCCCTCTCCCAAATTAGAGTAGTGAAACGCAACTGCAAACATCATCTAGTCTCTGGGATCTGTGGTACACAGCAAATCCATGCTTGCATCAGAGCTGACCCTTAAAGAAAGGGAAACAGGATTTTGTAAGAGTTATGGCTGCCATGGATCATCCCCATGGCCCTTTTTGGGGGGTCCCTGGCCCTCACATTCTGCACAGTAACCCTCCAGCCAGTCCCCAGCATCGCTGCTGCAGGCAGGAGAGCCTCTGCTGTTCTGCAGCTGACACCAGGTCCGTAAATCACCGCACCCCCTCCTGCCTGCCTGCCCTCCCCAGGAGTACTTAAATCAACTCTAAATGAGCTCTTTTAAGGAAATGTAGGCAATCAGTGGTGAATTATTGCAAGGCACAAGGGCTTTCTTAAAAGCGACAAGCACTTATTGGTCATCTGGACTCCAGAAGGCACAGCCCTTTAAATCAAAACCCACAGGTCGGACTAAGCAGCGCCTCTGCCGCGCTTCCTTGAGCAGAGTCTGCGCTGGCAGGTTGTCAGCATCTTCCTCACTCCCCGCTGTCCTTTCAAACCATCCTCTTCAATACAATCCCTGTGCGTTATGCTCCCTCTTTTCAAACTCGCTTTTGCTAACTGTTTTTCAGTCTAAGGACAGTGTGTACTCGGGCTTTGGCTGGTTTTGAGACCTTCTCAAGCTCTTTCCATACTACCCTGCTTGGAGCCACAGGGAAGCCAGCTAAAATCAGAAGATCATGGAAAATGGTACCCTGTTGCTCAGGGAAGTGGTGTCACTCTCTTTGGGAGGTGCTGTGATTTGTGAGCCTGTCATTGAGCCTTTTCTCATCCACCGTGTTTGCACACAGCAGCTACAAACCTCAGCTTTGAATAGGGAGGGAAATTCTCAGAGAACACACAGTTTGGGACATTTCATTCACCACCTCCTTTTGAGGTTTGGGGAGATAGATGAGTTAGCATTTTCATCTTCTTTGCCAGAAAAAAAAAAAATTAGCATTAGAAAGAAAGCTGTGATGAACTCCTGAATCCAGAAGCTGGGACTTCAAAAAATTTGCTAAATATCTTAAGATCAGTGATAAAATCCTGAAAGTTAGCAAGACCCGCAGCGCGTGAGTGCCCACACATCTCCCTGCCTTTGATGGCCAGGCTGAGGCTCAGGTGGGACTCCTGCCCCTTGCCTCCCCTCCCCTTGTCTTTCCGAAGCCAAACAAGTGAGGGGGGGCAATGGGATTAGAGCAGCCTACGTTTAATGTGAAGACAAGATACATTCATCATCAGCCTGATCCGCTAATTTCCGTGTTGTGCGGTGGCAGTGAGCGACAGCTCTATAATCTCACTCGGGGAAGTCATCATGTGGGTCATATTCTGTCTAGGAAACCACAGGTAATGTTTTGACTTCCTTCTTTGAATTCTCCCAGTTTAAATGCATTTCAGAGTTCCCTCTTGTTTTGTCTGCAATGTTAGTGTCAAGGGAGTTGTGATAAAATGGCATCCCTCCCCCAAAAGGTTTTACTTGGAGATGAGAGCTGTTTTGGTTTCTGAGTGAGGCTGGGGCATTTTTGGGTGCAGAAAGTGGAGCAAGGACTGGAGTTCAGCACTAGGGAGAGGTTGCCGTAGCAGTTGTAGTGCACAGTTGTGTGGCAGCTGTTTGGAAAACGATGTTTTAGGAGAAAAGGATGGCAAACCCTTGATGACCTCCCTCTCTCCGGGGCCTGACATCTTTTCACTCAAGCATTTACATTTACTAATAATTTCTCAACACAAAGCCTGCCATATTTGGTGCCTAACATTGAAGATACTTCTCTGGACCTGGTCACTCTACCAACACCAACTCCCCCCCTGCAGTGTGCTAAGTCATACATCCCCACTGTATTATAGGGCAGAGCAGCTATTCCCGCTGTTTAGGGGACGTGGCATCCAGGTGCTGCAGTCTTAGAGCTTCTTAGGTATTCAGTGAACGTGAAAAGTCCTGAAGTTAGTGAATCTCATAACTTTCTTCAGTCTTGGGTGAGGGAGGGTATGTTCCCATGGCACAGTGACATGCGGGGCTGCAGCACCCAGGCTGTTGTTGGGTATTCTTGTGCAGGATGCTCCTCTCCCCTACAGCTCTGACTGCAAGTGCAGACATAAACGAGCTTCATCGCCTCTGTCAATCCCACTGGCACCCACCTGCAGCTGTGGGGTTGGGATACCTCTGAAAATCAGGCCAGCAAGGAATGAACTCCAAATGGTTCATGGTAGCTTGAGGGTGAAGCCTGCCTATGCTTCTGCCATCAGGGGTGAAAGAGAGATTTAGGAGCCAAGACTGAGTCAGAAAGCCCTGTGGTCCATGCTGGCTGGCTTCCTGGCTTTCAACAGCCACCCCAAGTGATGTACTATTGTTAGGGGGTGGGGAGTGGTGCTCTGCAGTTTCTGCTTCTGAGCCCAGATGCAGCCAGCAGTGCAAGGATCCTGAGGGAGCAAGCAGAGGACGGCATGAGCTTATTGCCTGAGCATGCAGCAGGGGAGGGAGTCCTTTTTCCTCATCCCTCCTCAGTGGAGCATTTCTGATTTTTAATTCCCAGATGTGTCATGTGAAATACAAAAGCTGTCCTCTGAGCAGGGACTGAAATAGACCTTCTCCCTTCTGCTCTCTGTCCTGGTCTTAGGTTCATCTCCTGCTTCATTCTTTGCAAGCTTTTTTTGTATTTGTCATGCCAGACCCATGCTCAACGCATTTCATTTTTCAGTTCTTCCTGCTAAGGTTACTGATCCAGCCCTTCAGTGTGCTTATCGCTTCCTCTTGAATCCACTTGGATGTGGTTATGATCTGGAGAGTTCAGATGCCTGAAGTTGCCCCCCTTTCTCTGGAGTCTCCCACCAACCATTGACATGCCGCTTAGTGATGCACAAGTAGAGCTTTAAGCTTGTGAATTTGCCAGTGAGGTGCAGGTATGCACGTTCAAATTACATAGGTCTGAAGGAGCCTCTCCTTGTGCTCTGATGCTCCTATGTCATCATCATCATCATTATGAATTGATGCCACTGGTGTCTTTTGCTAGAAACTGATCATTTTTAACCTGCGTGGGATCTGACAGCTCTGCTCCCAGGATATATGTGCCTTGGACCAGCCCCGAGTAGTTGCTGAGGAATGGCTCTTCTCTCTGAGCAGATGTGCGGGGCCACCACTTTGCTGAGGGAGCTCACCAGTTTTCAGAGCCTGGCCAGTCTACACAGTGTGTGTGAAAAGCATCATCTGGTGACATTGTAATGAGAGCTTTAGCTGATCGTCTTAAGAGGGATGTTATTGGTTGTTAAAAGATCACAATTTATACACAGGGGCTTTGCTTTCCACCCTTTTAAATAGTCTTTCTGTTTTCCTAGGATCTCTCTCATCCTCTGTCCACTAACTCACTGTTGTTAAAGGTGTCTAAAAATACATAGTACTCTTTATATACAAGGATATCTCAATTTACTTCTTCATTTTTGCTTAGGTAGGTAGTCCATCAACATCTGCTTTTGCTTGGAAAGTGTTGTGTTTGGCCACCCTCTCTAACTCAGTTCTAGAGTCCAGATTGGCATACCAGTGCTGTGAATGTGACTGGGATGGCACTGGACCTGGTTGTTTCCAGTCAGCCTGGATTTCTGGAGCTATGTAAACGCTTCTTGTAGTCTAAAGTTGTTTTCTCTTTCTAATGTCAGAGTCACTGGAGAGGTCATGCTCTAAAATGTCAGACTGTTTGTACTTTCGTTTGGGGATAATGGGTCAGTGACTTCATCTGAAGTTCAGCTCAGACCATTTCTCTTAAAGGTTGGTCCTTCTTGGTGTCACGTTGGTGCATTCATTAGTTCAAATTTCATGCAAATATGATTTGAAATGTTCTTAATGATCTTAGACAAAGCTACGGTACCTTTACTCGACTTTGCATATTATTTCAGATAGTCCACAGAGACAGGGTGATTGATGGTAAATTTACACTGAGGTCCAGCTGACCTATTACAAGAAGGGTGGGTGAAGCAAATGCAGAAAAAACAGAGGTGGTGGTGTGCCCTTTAGAGGATATGTCACTGGTGTGGAAGGCCGGAGGGATCTTCTGCTCCATCAAAACCAATTCAGTATCTTCTTTAAAGTACCACACATTCTCAGTATCTTCCATATCCACCAACACAGAACTAAATTGAAGCCTTTTGGTCTATCCCTATTATCCTGAGGGTTTCTTCCCTCAGATTAGGTAGTTTATAACTAGCTCATAAGTTAAAAATGCTGATTTCATGCCTCTTGTATTTCATTTGTCTTCTCTGCTGAATTGCTTGTGTCTGGATGTGATCTGATCAGTGGTTACACAATCTGTATTCAAATGAGTGGTCTGTAGCTGACAACCATTTATATACATATATGTTTATTTTTTTAAATCAGTACCCTACATCACCTATTTATTAATTTCTGCAAGGCTGTGCAAGCCTCAGATGCACCAAAGCTTACAAGCATCTTAGCAGAAACCTTATGTGTCCCTTGTTGCAAGTGCTTTTCAATTCTCTTTTTCTCTTTCTCATTTAGATTTTCTTCTCAGTCTCTTGTAAATCTCTTTCAGCCATGGGCTTCCCTCATATTGTTGTGATTATCAGGAATAGCTGAACTCCCCTCCAGGTGTGAGGGCTCCTGTGGTTCTGGAAGCTGTGGGTATGCTCCTCCTGACATGCAGAAATTATTTTGCCAGTGTTAAAGAAATTGCTTTGGTTTTGTGCATTGATGCTACTATCAAACCTTAACTTTTTTTTTTCAGAGATTGCCATGTTGCCTTGTCTCTGTTCTTCAGTAGCTGTTTTAAGTAGTCAGACTTCCACATTTGCCTTGAATATCTTCTCCCTCTTTTTTGAAGTTACTCCCTTTAGAAATGGTTTTAAGTACACTTAGTCTCCCTCTTTCTCAAGGAGTTTTGTCTCACATCTGCTTCCCCTCTGGAGAGAAATTTCGTGTGTGTCACAGGACCTGACTTTCATTGCTGTTATTTCACAGACCACTTGGACTGCAGCTGGTTTAAGTTGGCAAATTTCAGTTGGCAAAGTTCTGACTCATGTGCGAAGCAGAGCTGGGGGGAACTTGTGTTACTATCTGTCATGGCCTGGGAGTATTTATAACCTCTAAAAGGTGATATTTTGATGTCCCTTTTTCTCTAAACATTTTCTCCTGAAAAATTTCTTTTTGTGGAGCCCCAAATGTCCTTTCCTTCCCTTGCATAAGGATGGTGAAAAGGAGGCCCAATAACATTGGCGTGTGGTGCTGTGCTGGTCTAAGTGATGTTTTTACATCCAGATGCTCTGTTCCGATCTAATGCAGAAATTGAGCTGGGACTATTTTGTCCAAAACTTTCTGGTTTTATTTTTTTCCAGCTCTTGGCAAACAACAGGGTTGACCTGGTGTGTGTTTGGTTCACTGGCTCTCTGCAGCTCTGTCTTCATGTGGGTACCAACCTGACTACATGGGGTAGCCTGCCGTTGCACAGCTCATTTCTGAGGTTCAAATTTGAAATAGGGAGGACGGACAACATGTTTTCCCCTGCGGTCTTTCCATATCTCCTTGTTGATGAGCCTTGCTATAGTGCCTCGTACGGCAGTTGCTCCTCCTTCAGCTCCGTTAATTTACTGTGCTACGCTGCTTCCTCCTGTATTTTTCCAGGATTCTGCAGCCCTTAGGACAGACAATTAAGACATTTCAACCTGTGCACAGAGCTGGTCCTCCAAGTTCACCTGTGGATAATGCTCTTTCTCTCACCACGTCCGTAAGTTTCTTGGTGTTTTGGTTAAGCAAGAACATCAGAACCTAAGAGCTGTTGTAACGGCGATCAATAATAACAATTGTATTCTTTCTGATAGTCTCTAGGAGCCCCAGGCAAGAACTAACATTTGGCAATGCAAGCACTGAGCAAAAATTCACTCCCAAGTAAACCACCTTCCCTTCACTCATTATCAGCCATCATCTTGCAGCTCTCTGGCAGCTCCTCAGATATGGCTCTTTTATCTATAGTCTTTCACCTTCACACTGATTAGTTGGAAGGCTGATCATTTTCCCCAGAAGTAGCTGCATTTTTCTAGCCTGTATCAATCTGCCATTTTTTTTCCACAACCCTCCCTGTCATTTATCTATCCCCACTAATGCTGAAAGCTTCTCCAGCTCAGTAGGGGCAAATTTAATTAACCTGCTATTTTCTCCCATTCTCATCTAGATCATTAATGAGAGTGCCTAATGAGTCTGGGTCTAACAGTGGTCCCAATGGCCTATCACAGCACACGTCCTCCTCTCGATATATCAACCAGTTAACATTAAGCTTCAGTTGGGATCTTTCAACCAGTAGTAGTCATTCCTCCAGTCCAGTATGAATTGCTGTTTCATGTAATGTGTCAGGGGTGAGTTGGTCGATGCTGTAGTGTGTGTCGTCCATCTGCTTGCCTTGCCCAGCCAACTGGAGATGAAGGTGCAGGTCTCTGGGGGGATACGACAAGCAGGTCTCTCACCACATTAGGCTTATGGGTGAAACGGTTATACACCAATGGGCACCCCTGCAAGCCTCTCCATACTCAGTTGGCCAAGCAAACCCCTGCACACTGAGGTCCATCAACACCTGGAGATGGAAGCGTGCACCCTCATGCTGGTAGGTGGCAAGAAGATTTACGTGCCATTGGCTTCACAGGCAGCTGAGTTTGAGAACTGCTGTGGCAGTTGCATGTTAGGTGCTCACAGCTGTGGGGGAGATTTGCCACTGCAAGAGCTACCCTTGTCCCAGCAACCCGCCACTGTTGTTTCACTCACCTTGCTGCTCTCCGACCAGCCGGAGGTGAGGGGATGCTGCTCTGTGGGAGTCGGCCACAGTCCCAGGGAAGATGAACGGGAGGACATCGATCTTGTTTGATTTCAATTTAGGCAGCAATTTTGAGCAAACCCAGCCATCAGACACCCCCACCCCCTACCCCGTCACAGGAAACCCCAGAGGGACCTTCCAAATCTAGGATTAGCCGGTTCCCTGATAATAGCCTCCGGGCACCAGCAACTAACACGAGGGCTAAGAGGCATGCGTCACCTTCAGAAATAAGAGGAGAGGAGAAAGAAATAGCTGCTGGATTTTAACATTAGCAAATGTCAAACCATACATTTGGGAATGGAAAAAACATAAGGTGACCTCTAGACTGCCGGGAAAAGAACTGGAATGTTTTGATAGTAAAGGGGATTTAGGGATTCAGAAAGCATTATCTTAAGGATGAGGGACACATGGTGGCTTCAGCAAAGGGTGCAATCACCTGGGAAGAATAAAGATCCAGAAGGTATCTTATCAGTGCAAGACCTATGTGAAGTCACCAGCTGAAGCCACCAGCTGAACCCAGCAGCACACATGACTCGAGACACAGGGAGCGTGGATGGCTCCGGGGCAGGACACAGACCTCCCTGGCAGCTGGACCCTGCAGAAGTACAAAATAGTGAGCGAAGGGAAGCACAAAGCTTTGCTCAAGGACAGAGGAAGACTTAGGTTTGTGGCAGTGTGAAGAAGAAAGGCTACTCTGTGGTGATAACTAGGAGAGGGATGCGGGCAGGAGATGCTTCGTATACACATCAGCAGAGACCAGGATAAAAGTGGTGCAAGGTCAAGAAGAGATTGCCCCCCTTTGGAAACAGCACAGGCTTGGTCCCTGAAGCACTGGGAAGGCACCCTTCCTTGAGGTGACATTTATCAGTCAGTGCAGAATTTGTCCACAATTCCCTTTGTTGTCAACCTGATTTGCTCTGTGTGCTTCCCCTGGTTGCTTGGTATGTCAGGATGCTGTTGCTTGTTACACAATGCTACTGGATGGTGCTAGTTTGACCAAGCTGTCCAACAATGGAAGCTGTTTTGGACTGTTTTCTCAGCAAAAGGTGGGGGTGAAGGGGATGTCACCCTGTCACAAACCTAAGTCTTCCTCTGCCCTGAGCAAAGCCTTGTGCTTCCCTTCACTCACCATTTTGTACTTCTGCAGGGTTCAGATAACATCTTAGAAGGAAAATAGCAAGGCAGAGGCCAAGGGTGGTGAAGCAGAAATGGCAGCATCTAAATTCTGGTTTTCATGAGGATGTAAGTAGTAATGTAGGAGCCTTTCTAACTCTCTGTAATCAAGGTGAGATTGTCCAAGTTTGCTTAATGCTACATCTCTGAAAAAATCTTTAGGGAAGGCAGAGACAGAGGCACCAACAGAAAAGGACAATCTGAAATTCCTAGCTTTACTTTGAAGTATTTGTGGTTTCCCTGTGTGAGATCCCTGGCCTGATTCCCCACACAAGGCTGAGGGGGTTTGCTGGGCTGAGATGGTTTGCTGGGCAGATTTTGTGGAGTTTTGGTTTTGGGAGGTGAGAGTACTGTAGAGGTTTGTATGCCAAGGCTGGCACAAAGCACGCTTTTTTGAAACGTGTTGTCTGGGTAGTGCCCGCTGAAACTGGCAGGGTTTGCTTTCCTTGTCCTTGCTCCTGTCAGAAGTTGCGCAAGCTATTTCCCCAGAAAAGGAGAGTTTGCTTCCACTTTGGCAGAGAAAAGAGAGCAGGGGAAAACGAGGAGTAATTTTTTCTGTCTTCAAAGCCACAAGATTTACTTTTCTCTTTCCTTGGCTTGCATCAAGTGTGAGAAATCCTGAAGAAAGTAACAGTGAATATGCTGGGATGAGCTTTTTCCAAGCTGTAAGAGATGGGATATTCTGCTTGTAAATGTATATATTTCCTATCAGGTGCTGTTTTGGTGCCTGATGTTATTGCTCTTAACCTCAGGGGTATCCTGCAGGATTGAACTTCCCAGGGGCATTTTTTGTGATTCTGATGTAATTTCTATTCATATTTTGACCAATTTCTTCCTTTTTTCACTTCAGTTAATTCCTTTGATGACATGATTCATATTTCCCCCAAATCAGCAGTTGGTCCTTGGTCTCCCTCCCAGTGCTGAAGGAGGTGAATTAAACAAATAAAGATGGCAAATGAAATGGAAAAAAAGTTCACTTAGTAACATGAAATATTAATAGCCACTTAGTATTAGGGGAAATTAGCCCTGCTGCACTAAAACTGCTCTGCATGGAGTGACTGAACTGCAGGGTGTGAAGTCTGTGTCCCCGTGGAGATTTGCAGGTCCTGGCTATAGGATGAAGATTGCCTTCAATAAGCTTCATGGTTTGGTTCTTTTAATTAAGTAATATGCTTCAGGGGCTGAAGCAAAATGTGTTGCTACAACACCCCTTTCTCAGACAAGGCCAGCAGTGGGACAGCAATGCCTACCTTGCCCGCTGTGGAAAAGTAAGGAAAGGTTATTGGTTTGACGGGGCAGTGGTAGAGTGACATGAATACCCACGCGGTCCTGGAGAAAAACAAGTCTCATGGTGTCAGTGCTAAGGAAATCCTTTATTTTCTCTGAAATGATCCTGAGTGCTTAAGCAACTTGCCTGTGGAGGTTGTGAAGCAGCATCTCTGGAGAGGGATGCCCAGCTGAGGTGAGACACCATCCATCAGGAGTGGTTTATGGAGAGTGACAGCAATCCAACGTGGATGGATGTGCAAGCCTCTTCCTAAGCACTGTGCATGGCAGCGCTGTCAAAATTAGCTGACAAGGTCCCGGTTCCAATTCGTTATAAATCAGAAAACCAGGGGAGTCCCAGAGGCAGGAAAGGCCAGTGCCCACCAGTGGTTTAAAGCAGCAAGTGGGAAAGCCCAGGAGGTAAGGATAGGCTGGTCGGTTCAATCTCAGTGCTGCAGGAGAAAGAGGAAATGTTAACATAGCTAAAGATCAAAGGCATAGAAATACCATCAATTTCAACTGGTAGATTTCCCAGAAAATATTCTTAAATCCAGTCGAGTTCTCAATTTTTTCTGATACTGTTTTTAAAGATATTGCTGTCACTATTATTTACTAATGATATTGCCACAATGACAACAAGCCCCAGGCATGGACTAATGTCCTGGTATATTAGATGTGGACAAAAAAAACCCAGTCTCTGCTCATGTATCTGGATTTTCATAACATATTTAGACTTATGTCAGGCACTTGATTTACTTGGTCGAAAATATACTCTCTATTGAATCAATGGACAGTTATTAAATGGTTTAAGAAACAGGCAGCTAAAAGCTCTCAAAATGTGATTGTTGTTGGAGGATCATTGCCGAACAACCTGCTTGCACAGTAGCTTTGCAGGATTCAGCTTTCACCCCAATGTATTTCACTATTTTCATGAATGATCCGGAAAATATGTATAAATTAGTTGCCCATAAAGTTTGCAGCTGACTCAAATTTTGCCATGCTAAATAATGATGAAGGTAAGTCTCTAATGCAGAGCAATTGCAATTGCTTGGTAGACTGGCAACAGTGAAACAACATGAATTTTAATACAGCTAAATGCTCGGTCATCCATCTCTGAGCGCAGAATGTAGGCCACTCCGTCAGGCTGGGAGACTGCCTGCTTGAGGGCAGCGACTCTAAAATTGATTTAAGGGCCATAGTGGATAACAGGTGATTATGAACATTTAATGTCCTGTAGTGGTGAAATGGATAAACATGATCTCCAGATAAAGAGGGGAAGCTGAAGTCTGAATAGGGAGTTTTTATCCACCTTGATTAAAAAGCAGGAAGCTGCTGTAATCTAATGTAGCTGTAATGAGACCCAAAGGCTGGAAGTTGAACCGAGGGCTTTCGGCATGGAATTCTGGTGCAAATTTCTGGTGATATCCTATGGGGTCTCTGAACTCAGGGCGGGTATCTGTTGTAAGAGAGGTGGACAGCTCAGCCAGGCACCAAAGGCTGCTGCCTTCAGTGAGGTTCAAGCCTTGCCTCGGCTGCAGGCTGGGATCCTTTCCCCATTGCTCGCTTCCTGGTTTCCATGCAAACAGAAAGGCGTATCATTAACATCCTACTGTATTCTTGTTTAGCTTGGCTTCACAGAGTCTGCACATCTCAGAGAAATATGTTTATAGAGTTGCGGGTGTCGTGCTTCTTATCTGGCAAGAGTGGATGAGAGAGCTGCAGAAGGGCAGGCAAGCATGTCTAATGCTGAAACTGCAAAGGAGACAAAGCCGACACCCGATAAAGACAACGGCAGTTGAATTTGCACACTTATTAAAAATCGGTCCCAGCTTTTATCTGGGAATGAAAGAATGAGCCATGTGAACGTAGCAGGGATGCGTGCCAGGGAGCTGGGAGAGACGCCAAGAGAGACAGGGGAAAGGAGGCAGAGGGGAAGCGTGGCTAGACTGGGCTTCTGTCCCACCACGTGAATGGAGGGGCCAGGTGTCCAGGGCAGTGCTGAGAAATGCCCTGTGTCTGCACCACAGAGCTTGCTGTAAGGCAGCTGCATGGTAGAGACCTTACATTTCATTGCATGGCTCTGCTACTCCACCATCCAAGGTGACAACTCATGGGGTGGTATGGAGAGCTCTGGTCATCCAGGCTCAGAAAGGAAAGCATCAAGTTGTGAGCAGGGTAGAGAAATATGATCTTCAGTCACCTGTGTCTGCTCTCATGTTTTCATTTCTAGCTGTTCTTTGAAAAAGTGGTTGTGTTTAAAGTTGAAATTAAAATGCTCTCCCTCTCCCCATCCTACTTGTGTTGCCTGGAGCATTAGCTCCCAAGCTATTTCTTCAGCTGCAAGAGTTGTCTGCATCCATGCAGACAACCAAACTGAGGTCATAGGAACTTTTTGGAGCAACTTTCCCTTCCAGGCTCTTTCCTAGAATTCATTCCTCCACTCCACATTATCTGCAGATGCTGGGTCTGTAAGCAAAAGCTGAAATAAGTATCATTTTAGAGGAAAACCAAGAAAAATGCTGCCCAGTGCAATGCGGCACTTCCAGTGCTGAAGATGTGGGAGTGGGATTCGCAGCTGCCAGGTGGGGTGCAGTCCCAGATGGCTGGGGGAGAGCAGGTGTAAATGCCATCTGGAGCTTTACCTCTCCTTTCTGTGAGTCACTCGCACACGGTGCTTTCACCAGTGCCAGGTTTGGATACGCAAGAAACTCTGCTTCCTAGTAATAATGTTTTGAAGCATTCTTGAGATACTTTGGGGTCCATGGGAGATCTAAGTCATCTCAGGAACCAGAATTTGCTTCCTTTGGACACTTGTCTGTCCCTGATTTTTTACAAATATGGCACAGATAATACTAACTTCTGTAGGAGCTAGTTGTGATTCACAATGCATATTTTCTCACTTCATTCTTCACAGTGTGAGGATTGAATGGTGGCAATATCATAGATGATCCTGTTCATGCAATGTGCTGGATGCGTCCCATCCAGATAAGATGGAAATGAGGATTGTGACCACTTATGATGCCCTCACCCACTGTGCTGGGGACTGGTCACAGCTTCTTTCAATCTGCTTTCTTAGGCAACCTGGGATCTGCGAGGATTTACTGGGCTGGGTATGGATTTTAGTCATATGACACTTTGCAAAAGGCAGTGTGGCAGGAACAGCTGTGGTAATACATGCCATTGGTGGCCATGACTTGGAAAAAAGGCAGATGTGACTTTTCTCCCAGGTTGTGAGGAAGGAGCCCATTTCCTTTTCTGCGCACTGTGCTCAGTCTGGCCAAGCTCAGCGTTGCAATAAGTGCACCACTGCGGCTCTGTGTAGTGGATTAGGATCACAACAGTTATTCAGACTGGTCGTCCAAGATGAATTCAGGACAGGTGGGTTTGGAGAGTTCAACTTGTACCTGCAGGCTGTCATGGATGTCTGTCTATCCTTGTTCTGCTGGGTCTCCTGCAACAAGCCTACAGCCTTCCTGCCCATTCTCTTCTTTTTCCCTCCTTCGTGCTCATTGTTCCACGGGGTGCCATAGGTGCTCCAAACGCTCATTCCAGGCCACGTGCTTTCACTTTCCCTTTCGGCACTGGGCATTTTCTGCCCAGACCTCTTGCCTCTCATCTGACTTCCACATCAGATATTTGCCTTGGACTTCTGCTTTTGTCACAGACAGTCCCCGACATTGGTTATCTGCATAGATTTTTGCCTCTCCTCTAGCTATTGCCATAGTATTTGGTAACTGGCACGGTATCATGTTAAACTCACCTGCTCAGAACCAGATCCCTACAAATACCACATGCTGTATTGGGTACAGAGGCTGACGCTGAGATTGCCTGGGGGAAAGCTGTGGTGCAGGGACCTTTGCGCTGTCACACTGGTGGAGGGGACACTAGAGAGGGCCAGGAGCAAGGCTTTGTATTATGTCTTTAGGAGAGCTGAACATGGCCATGGTTATTCCAGTGTTAAGCAACTGTAAATGATCACATCCTGAAAGGGGACACATTTCTGCATATAGCGGGGAAACCAGCTCGCCTCTGAGGGAGAAGAAGGGAATACTGGGAGAACTTGCATGAGCCAGCAGCATCTGGGACCTACACTATCTGCATGGAAAGGACCAGGGTTGAATAGTGTCAGGCCCAGCCCTGAATGGTATAAACCCACATAAGAGGCCTCTTCTACATTTCTCCATGTTTTTACTTTAAGGTCATAAGCTTTTCCCTTTTCCCTTCCAGATATGGGATAGATAGTTGGAAATAGGATAGGTGGAAAACACACAGATTTATTACATCTCACATGAGAAGTTGAAAATTGTGCTTCTGCTGATAGAATTGGCAGAGAATTAGTCCCACCAGGTGAGGTGGCAGAGCACAGAGCTGGCAGGAGCACTCATTGAAGCATGGCCTAGGATATCCATAGGATTTTCCTGTGCCTATCCATAGGAAGCAGTGATAACTAGGTCAGCTTTTTAATGCCTAAGAGAATAACCTCATATCAAAGATGCGAGCAAAGTTTATTCCTCTTTTTATGTAAACCATTTTAAGGAGCATCTTTAACGTTTGTTGATAAGTAGGGATTACCAAGTCCTTATTTCTGTGAACTATTGCTGCAGCTTGGCTGCTGGATCAGGAAAATATCACTGCTACAACCAGCTTACATTTTAAGATTTGGGCACAACAGTGAACTATGATAATATTTCTGCTTGAAGGAAAGTGGATATTTGGGCACATGATTTGTTGCAGCAAGGGGTTTCACGGTAAAATTCATAACCACAGACTAGATGGCAGATGCAATTCAGCAATACAAAGTAATGTACACTGGCAAACAGCCCAGACCCTTACCTAAACAAACACAATGATGGGCTCTAAATGAGCTGTTGCCACTCAGCAAAGTGATCTTGGGGACTTTGTGGAGGGCTGTCTGAAAAGCTCAGTTTGATGCTGAACGATGGCAGGCAGAGTGCAGGAGCTGTAAGGGGCAGAGCAGGACATCTAAACCTCTGCACAAGTCCATGCTGCAGTTGCATCCCGGGTATCATTCTCCCACCCCAACAGTGAAGAGGACCTGGAAGAAATGCAGAGAAGTACAGCAAAAATGTCTGGAGTAGCAGTCATACAATGACCTAGGGCTTGTAGAAAACCTGGGAGAGTGGAAAGAAGGTTTCATAGGCTTTAAGGAGTCAGGGAGATTCTGCCTCAGGCAGGCCCTGGGCCACTGTTTGCCCGGAACTTGGAGAAGATGCCAAGGCAACGCTCACACCATTTAGTATTGCCTTTCCATCCGCATCTGCTCCTGGCCACTGTGCCAGACCAGCCCAAATGGGCCTTTGTCTGACTCAGTGCAGCTCTTCTCATGTGCTTGTATTATAACGAGGGCTTTTCTCTTTCTCATTTCCTGGCCTCACAGGGCATTACTAGGCTATAATAATTGATATTAGTGTTATTGTTATACAGGGACCTAATGACTCCTGCATTTAAATCCCTTGATATTTTCCCCTATGAAGGTTTCTCATGACCTTTTCTTTGATACTTTTTCACACCTCCATGACTTGCAGCAAGCCTTTGAAATTCAGCAGG
>NW_009200474.1:69761-80026 GCF_000690835.1 Fulmarus glacialis
TGGCTAGAGAAGAAGCTTTTTTTTTTCTTTTTTTTCTTTTTTTTTTCTGCTCCTCATCAAATTCATATTCAAATTGGCTGAAATATAAACTGTTAACTATCACCTTTTCCTTTAGCTCCCTGATGTTGCTGAGGGAAGTGCTGGCAAACCACCAAAAGTATAACCCTGCCCAAATGTTGTTAGGCTAAATTGACGCTGCTGCCAAAATGCTGGAAGCGCTGGAGAGCCCCTGGCAGGGATGGGGAGCACCGCCGGCCGGGAGCTGCTTTGGCACATGCCCGTGAACGGATGGAGCTGCCCTGGTTAAGGTTTGTGCTGCACTCAGCTCACATAATGAGTCATGTAGTTCAGCCCTAAGCGATGCTGAAGAATCAGCATTCAAACCCCTCTGGAGATTTGTGAGGATGGATTCTAAGAATTGCACATGATATAACTCGCTTTTACCTTCTTCCCTTAAAAATATCCTTGCAATATTAAGTCCAAAAATCACATTAAGGGAGTATGATTTAGGTGGAAAAGAAGAACACCTAGAAGTTAGGAAATGGCACATCTATTGCCTCCATCCCCTGCCTGGATGCATTACGGAAATGACCTTTCGTTTCTGACCACATATGATATTTTTTCTGCTGAAATCCTGTCTCACTCAGGGTAGAGGCTGGATATACCAAAAAGCAGGACTGAGGCTGTACTGCCAAAGGGAATGAAGAGCACCACAGTCCCAAAGGATAATGGATCTGAATGCAGTCCCAGAGCATTTGGGATCAGAGACTGTACCTGTAGAAGTTAGGGGTGGGGTTCAGGTGCCTAAACATTGCTGCCTGTTGCCATTTATATCATACCCAGCTCCAGCTGCTGGAAGAGCAGAAGTCTCCTAGAGGAACTGTGTCAAATCTGCCAGCACTGGTGTTGGTGTCTCAGACTCTCAACGGTGTCTAAAAGAGAATTAGCCACCTATTTTTAGGCAGATGGGATTCGGCACTGGAACAAGACATAGGTGTTTTGGTGTGAGCTGGGACTCCAAGCTCCAGCAACAGCCCATGGAGATGGAGCTGACCCAGTCAGCTGAGCCTGGAGAGCAACTCAGCACCCCGGAGCAGACACGGAGCTGTGGTCAGCTCACTCGCTCCAGGGACCACACTGACTATTTGCCTTGACAGGTGTGCCTGACACCGCAACTTCCCCATGGAGCTGCAGATATGCCACAGGACCTGCAGCAGCCCCAAAATTTTCTGCTGCAGCTGGCTGCCAGGCA
Organism: Fulmarus glacialis; assembly: GCF_000690835.1. Taxonomy (NCBI): domain Eukaryota; kingdom Metazoa; phylum Chordata; class Aves; order Procellariiformes; family Procellariidae; genus Fulmarus; species Fulmarus glacialis. The sequence goes on from NW_009200474.1 coordinate 71,014, forward strand.
GTTGCCTGAGGATGCTTGCACGGCAGTGGGCACCTGTGTGCTGAGACCTGCTCTGTTCGTACCTGCTCCGGGTCCTCAGTTCCCCGGAGTTGTAACACTGGTAGCTTCTTCCAGGTGCTTGTGTGGTGGCAGAGCATCACTCTTCTCTTCTTCTTCTCACCCTAAAGCCACTCCAGCTGCACCATCATGAACCAGCCTTCCTCTCTGCAGCGGAGGGAGGAGGCAGCAGAAGGGAGAGAAACTCCAGCCTGGGGTGAGGCTCGTCCAAACCAATTCTTCCTCATTCACCTCTCAATTCACCTTTGACTTGAAATGCATAAAAGTGCTGCCTTCTTCCTTTTGGCGCACACACACTCACACACACAGACCCACCTTTGGCCACAGGACAAAGCGGGAGACACTGGAGCTGCTTTGCAGAGTGTCTTTCAAAGCCATGTGCCGAATTTCAAACACTACCAGTTCAGAACAGGGAATTAAGCAGCTATAGTGTCTCCGTACTATAAACAAAGGCAAAATGCTGTGTGCATCAGCAAAAGGCTTTGTATTGTAAAGTACTCCCTTTATGTCCAACCAGGAGAGAATTCAAATGATTATTGACCCTCCACTGTAGGAAAGCCGCATTATAATATCTCCAAATCAATAGAGACAAGTGCAGAGCGGCAGAGAAAGGCCACGGCTCTGCAAACTGCAGAAAATTGCGTTTTGCTTTGGCCTCTTAAAAAGTTTGCAAAGCATCTATTAGAGGCCCCCGGAGCCTTTTCTTTCTAATTGCCATGTTTGACAATGCGATCGCACAGGGGACTAGCGGAAAGACAGATAATGGACCCACTTTAATTGCTTCCCAGTTCCATGAGTCATAACACTTCTGAGATGGCAAAGGGGAAGTGCAGCAGTTTGACTGAAGGAGATTTCTGGCTTTTAAGAAAGCTCTGGAGGAACAAATGCTAAACTCAAAGCCAAAGTCTTGGAGAGACTGAAGGTTCCAGGTACGAGATTTTCTTTCATCTTTTACTTTTGACTGGAACTATCCAGTTAAGTTTTAATCGTGTTCTGGGAGGGGTAGGAATGGTTTCTCATCTAAGAGATGAGGGAATGGATGTCACGCCAAGACCCTTTTTCTCAGGAAAGGGCACTAAGATTGAGTCCTGCAGATGGAAGAGTCCAGCAGGGTCCAGTGTCGATCAGTCGGCAGTGGTGGTGGGAGCACACTGCATGAGCACACATGCAGAGCTCTGGATGGATTTATCTGGCAGGTCGAGGGAAGGACACTGTAGTTCCCCATTGGGAGCTGGGTTTGGCATGTATTTCTGGGAACGGATACACAGTGGACCTTCTGACCTCCCTCCTCCCTGTGACACTAGTGAATATCTCCTGTACTTCTGGCCTAAGGGCAGGGTGTGTTTTTCCTGGAAAAGGAAGGAGCCCATAGCCAGGGCTGAACCCAGTGCTCCAGGAAAACAAACTATGGTGTTTGCATGTGCCAGCCAGACTGTGGAGTAGCTGGGCTCTTTCTGCCCAGGTCCTCTGGATTCTTCTTGTCTTCTGCCCTCCACCAGATGCTCAGGGCAGCACCCACTGGGACCCCTCAGTACCATGGATACTTGGTGCCTCCCCAGAGGAGCAGAAGCCCATGACACTCACACTACTCCTGGAAGTTTTTAAGCTGTGTTTGTGTGATCTTCACGCTCTGAAGGTCTTCATCCTTTCCCTCTGCTTTGTGCCAAGGGAAACAAGCTGCAGCATGGTGTATAGGGCAGTGTACAGTCTCTGGGCACTGCCAGGATATGTCCCAGCCTCTCTAGGGATGGACTGGTTTGCCTGGGTGCTGCTTTCACCTCAGCTGGACAAGCCCTGCGACATGGTGGTTGTGAAGGAGGGGAAGAGGATGGAAAGGAGGAGGTCATCAAAAAGGGGGAGGAACAAGGGGAGGTGGACAGGACAACAGAAGAGGGTGGAGTGCCTGGTTTTGTACCAGGGTGCCCAGCTGATGGGTGTTGGGGTGCCTGGTTCCTCTGCCCATTTCTGCAATACAGGCCTCAGATCAGTGCTCCAGCTCCTTCCTCTGCGTTATGGACCCAGCTCCATGCTAGAGCACGAGGCTCAGTGAGGTGATGCTCCACACCATGCTGCGGTGCTCAGCTCAGCATAAAGGGGCTAGGGTCTGTGCTTTGTGTCATGACATTGGGCCCCAAAACACATGCCTGCTTCCTGATGGGCTCCAGCCCCGGCGGCACAGGGCAGTGATACAGCTGGCCTGTCTCGATCTTGCAGGACTTGGTCTAGAGTAAGAGATTACCTGAAAATATGGGGGTATATTCCAGGCAGACATGAACAAGCTCTGCTGTGCTTCAAACTATCCTAAAACTGTGGCTGTGTTAACGTGGCTTGATGCCAGGTCTTAGCAACCTTCCTGTCCCAGGACCCTGCCTTGTGCTTATCCCTGTCCTAAAGTAGTCGCTTGGCACCTGGTCAGAAAAAGCAAGGTAATATTGCCTGGAATTGGATGGATGAAACTGTCCTGGTGCAAGGTCTGGATGGCTCATGGCACTTGGTGGCCACTGTGGTCTGGGGCACACTGAGCACAAGGCAGTTACTGGTTGAACACCAGTGATGGAGAAGCTCCTTGCAGGAGCAGGGGAAGGCCAAGGCATGGTCCCTCCAGTCTCTGCCACAGCACACCCCAGTCTGGCTCAGGAAGAAAGGGTCTGCAGGGTCTGACTTCCCAAGGCTGTCTGTGGACTGCACCCACTCCTGCACTTGCTTCAGGCCCTGCACTGGCCAGGGACTCCCTGACGACTGCTGGGTGCTGAGATTTGTCATGGATCAGTCAGGACATGGTTGAGCTGCACGGCAGGAAACTAAGTGGAAAAAAGCTTTGGGAGATGATTGACAGTAACTGTCTCCAGTGGAAGGAGCTAATCTGAGCAGCTCAAGAACACCAGGTCGCTAATTAAAGTACACAGGCTAGCCCTGCCTGTAATTAATTTCCCTGTGCTGGTCCACTGGCAGCCAGCTATCGGTGCCACTGACTCACAGCTCCCAGCAGCCTCAGAGGCATTGGCAGTGGGAGAATAAAAGCTGTGGTTCAGATTGGAGCAGGATTTGTCCCTTCCCTTCTGCTCCTCTGGTCTGGGGAGGAGCCGTAGCGTGCCTCCAGCTCTGCACACACCCAGAGGCTGGGACAGGACCTTGCTGCCCGGCCCCGGCAGCTCTGTCTGTCGGAAAGGGCTGGTGGTGCATGCTCAGGGCACAAGCGATCAAGTGATCCAGAGGGTGCAGGAGCATGGCTGGCAGGAGGCGGTGGTACAGGGCAGAGCGGTATTCATATGCATGGCTTGTTCTCTGCCGGCTCCTTCATGTTCTCTCTTTCTCTCTCCATGTATACATATATTTATTATGCACTTGTCTCCCCTGACTGGAGCTGGAACAGGACTGTTGTCATTGTGATTCCTCTCCCATAGGAAAGGTTCTTTGCATTCAGTCTGCTGTGAGTGTGTCACATAGTTATAAGGCATGTGGGATGCATCTGGGTTGTGGTTGGATTTTCCCCGAGTAGGCTGTAGCTCTTGCGATATTGCCAAGGCAGGGAGGAGCAGCTGGGAAGAGCCGTGGAGCCTGCAGCGGTGTCTGCAGTCCAAGCGCTGTTTTGCTGGAGCAGGTGGTGTTGCGTAGCAAGGTGAATCCCATTGCTCCAGTGCCACCCCGGCCCCCATCATGTGAATCACGAAACTGAAGAAAGAGGCTCCAGAAAGTCATATTTCTCTGGCTACAGGTTTTCATTATCAGCTGGAGGGGAATCGTGCTGGTCAGAGGGTTGCCAGCATTGTTTTAATTTCCCAGGAGGCTCCTCTTGGTGTGACATGTCTCTACCAGGGGATTTCAGTTGTCTCGTGTTACTTTGCTCCATACAATGGGACGTGATATGTCAAAACATGACAAGCCAGCCAGAATGTGTCATAGCACTGCGCTCAACACACTGCCTTCCAGGGATGCTCAGCAGCTAATAATATCAGGCTCAAATTATCTCTGCATGCTGAGCTGTTATTTTTTCTCCCGTGTGGATTGTGATATATAGGAGTCTCCCGCCTATATTGGACTGTTGGATCACCACAGATTTATTAGCTGCACACGGTGAATTATTTTGACGAGAGTGAAACTCAGGCCTGGGATCCCAGCCTGTTATTGCAGAAAAGCGACTTTCCTGCCTTGGCTTCTCCAATACCTTTATTATTGCTTCAGTAAACAGTTTGGTGAGATTTCCATATGATTTACTTCTTTATTGTTGGGGTTTGAAGTTGCCACTTCTGTGCAGAGATGGTGTGATTTCATTAGCTCCATGATTGCCTTTCAGGCTTTTCTGTGAGATGCAACTGCCGTCTCCAGGATTTGGCCCCGCGGGAGCCAGCATGCTGCACCGTGCACGTGTGGCTGGAAGCAACGGGGCTCCCTCCAGTCTCCCCAGTTTCCCCCAGTCTGCATCATTGTCTCTTTCTGCCTGACTTTTTGAACTCTGCTGTTTTACCCTAAGGTGTAATGAGGCATCAACATGCCTGAACAATGTTTTCAGTCTTTCAAGGAAGAAAAAACCTCCCACAACAGCGAAGAGGGAAAGCTGCTGTTGTCCCTGGGCTGGGGATCCCCAGCGACGGGGAGGAGCATGTCTTTTTGCCAGAGGTGCTGTGATGAGCTGGGAAGGAGACACACAAGTCCCTGCTCACATGTGGCATTTCACAAATGGAGCCTCCCGCTGCTACAATTGCTGCCCATTCATTTTAGCTCCCGTATGTGGTTTAGAGGAAGCAATCTAATTACTTGCTGCTAATTGCTGGTAAAGCACTGCTGAAAACTGCCTCTCCTCCCCGCCTTCCCCACTGTGGGTAGGAAACAGCAGGTCTCTCTGCGGGCGTCTCAGATGGAGGTTCACGCTGACCCTTCCTCCCAGGTCCCCTTTCAGAAGATGATGCTGGCTGCACAGCCTCTGCCCTTCCCTGCCCATCCTCCGGGCCCTTTCCCACAGCCCAGCTGGGGCTGGTGCATTTGGTGAACCAAAATGCTTCCTTGTGATTCCTGTGCAGCCCAGCTCCTGGGAAAGCGGGTGGTCATCTCCTCCATGAAAAAATGTTCCTCTCAGGGGCTCTTCAACCCCAGTGGGCTGCCTGCGTGCCTGGGACACACGAAACCCACTTCTGCCTTGCAAACTTTGAGGAATCCCTGAATCAAGCATTGCACATGATTTCCTCCGACAACAGTACTGCCCTCTGTGGAAAAACATGCTGTTTTCTCCTCTGCCTCAATGGCTGCACAGATGCAAAGGGAAAAAGGGGAGAGAGGAAGGGAAGCAAGAATATGCGGCGTAAAGGTTTGACCAAAAGAAGGAAAGGATGCTCTTGGCCCCAAGACCTCTACAGGCAGGTCTGACCTGTAAGTTATTTTTGGAATCCCTCACAGTTATTTCTTATAGAAAGACCAGATCAGTCAGAAATTGTTCATGGAAAGTCACAAAAGCCACATCTCCATCTTACATTTTGAGTGCAATCTAGGGACACCTGCTTGTTTTGGAGAGTTGTTCAATGATCCCAAAAAGCAAGGAGCTGGTGGCACTGCTGGAATGGGACGCCAAGTTGTAGTACAACCCATGGCTGCAGGCATCAGCCACAGCTGGGCAGATGCTTTCCCATAGGCTGAACTGTACTAAATGGGCCTGTGACAGAGACAAATGGCCCCCCAGAAGACAGCCCCTTTGCTCAGAAGTAAGCTCTTTGGAACAGGGCTTATGTTAGATGTGCATTCAGGACCCACAATACTGACACACAATCATCACTCCCTTTTTCGCCACCGAAGTGTGAAAGGCTGAAGAGGTGCTCAGACTTTGTCACTAGAAGTGTATATTGATTTTAGCATTTTTAATTCTGCATTTGTTTGGCTCCCTTGGCATATGTTGTTTGTGGTTAGTGGCAACACGCTTAGAAGGGTGATTTTCAGGTTCATCTATTAGTTGCAAAGGAAAGTGCTCTCTTATGACCCTGGCTAATTTGCATACTATTTTTATTATCCTTTAGGAAGCAAACTGCTGATTTTGGTGCTTTGCTTGAACATCCAGTCAGAAGTGGAGTCTTGCCCCGGGGCGTGTGTATGCTACAGTGAACCGAAGATTACAATAAGTTGTCAGCAGCAAGGACTGACAGCAATCCCCACTGAGATACCCATCCAGAGCCAGCGCATCTTCTTGCACAACAACAAGATAACCCTTGTGAGGTCCACCAGCTTCACCTCCTGCCGCAACATGACGATTCTTTGGATCCACTCCAACAACATCAGCCTCATTGAGCCTGGAGCCTTCTATGGGCTCAACAAACTGGAGGAGTTAGATCTCAGTGACAACACGAACCTGAAATCTATCAACCCTGTCACTTTCCGGGGTCTTGTTCACCTCCACACCTTACACCTGGATCGCTGTGGGCTCCTGGAGCTCTCCACAGGGCTTTTTCGAGGGTTGTTCTCCTTGCAATACCTCTACCTTCAGGATAATAATCTTCAGAACCTGCTGGATGACACCTTCATAGATCTCGCAAACCTCACCTACCTGTTTTTGCATGGTAACAAAATCAAGAGCTTGTCAGAGAACGTCTTTCGCGGGCTAATCAACCTGGACCGGCTGCTTCTGCACCAGAACAGGGTCAGTCTGGTTCACCGCCGGTCTTTTCATGACCTTGGGAAAGTGATGACCTTGTATCTGTTTAATAACAACCTGACTGTGCTCACGGGGGAAACCATGGCTCCCCTGGTGTCCCTCCAGTACCTGCGCTTGAATGGCAACCAGTGGATCTGTGACTGCCAGGCTCGGTCTCTCTGGAATTGGTTTAAGCAGTTTAAAGGATCGTCTTCGGAGCTAGAGTGCCACCTTCCCCCCCGCTTGGCAGGGAGAGACCTCAAAAGGCTGCAGAGCGCCGACTTGGAAGGATGCGTTGACTCCTTCAACCAGATACGAACAAGCGTTTTTAGCACGAAGACCAGATCTGGTAAATTGCCAACTGGGGTCCCCCCTCTCGGTTCCCACGATGGCTCCCCAAAGTGCTGCCAGCCAGAAACAGATAAATCTTTTATTTATGAAGCTAAAGGCAAGGCAGGTCCTTCTTCCCACAGCAGCCGGCCATCTTCCAACAACCCTCTCAAGGATAAGGAGAACATGTCCAAAACCAAGTACGTTGAGACGGACCCTTCCAAAAATGGCAGCAACAAGCAGATAAACGATTCCCCCTTTGGGACCTTTCCCAGCATTGTAGACCCTCCATTGACCAAGTTGAAACCAGAATTTCTAGAGCCTATTGAACCTTCCACAATCCCAACCAAAAAGAGGCAGGGCTGCTCTAAAAAGAACAAATCAAAGGCCCAGTGCCGCCTCACCCAGCAAGGAAACAGCTCCACGTTACAGCTCAACCTAAGCCTTTTGATCCCCCCCCTGGTGTGGAGCTTACTGTTATTCTGCTAAAATTAACTCTTTTCCTGGGTTGATGACACTTTAATACTAGACTTTTGCTGACCTCCATAAATGTTGCAAACAAAAGCAAAACTACCATCCATCCTGAGAAAGCTTTGTTACACAAAAGTTAACTGGATGCCTTTATAAAAAAACAAAACAAAACAAAAAAGACAAACACCAAGATGTACATAATTTATTTGTTCTGAATCCTGTGAATTATACCTTTGGTCTTCGGAACTGCACTTGCCCACAAAGCAGCTTTTGCTACAGCAGATGGTAAAGAAATACGGTTTATTTACAGGAAAAAAAAAATGTAAGAAATGCTCTGAAAAGAATGTCTAAAATCTGTTTGTAACTTGACATCATACTGAACAATGTTGCAGGTTCCCATTTGCAGAGGTAATGAATTTGATGCTGTTTTAATCCTATGTTTATGAATATTGCAGTTTTTCCGTATTCATTCCATCACGCCATGTTTACGGGCAGCATTTGTTAAAGAATGCTACCTTTTCCTTCACAAGATTGCAGTATATATAGATATGCATTTTATTTTACTTGTGTACAAGTATACAAAAAAAATATAAAATAAAGATTTCTTTTTCCTAAATGGTTGTAATCTGCAAGGGGTGAAGTATGCTAACCATCTAAAAAGCTGAAAAATTGAAAGGATGTTGAGTAATCCGTGATCTGAAGGCAGGTTGAGCATTTAACGTGACAGTAGTAAATAAGGCATACTCGGCATGGTTATGAAATCTTTAACTGGTGCCAACAACGGGTTTCCTTTGCATGAAACATGCTTTTCTAATGCTCCTGTTTCCCTTCGAACTGTCCCACGCATTCGCCCAACATCAGTCATATTTCAGGATGCTCAGAATAGCAGGAAATATTAGCCCAGCCCCTTGGAGCTGAGGACTCCAGGTTGCAGGTAGAGGAACGTTAGTAAGCAATCCCAAGAAGTCGGGCAGCACCATTTTTCTTCTGATATGCACAGATAACTGGACTCAGCTCTGTGATTAATGAACCAGAAGGTAGTTCCAGAGTGGAGCAGCACTCAGGCTTGGATTTAAGAAAAAGGATGTATCTCCCCAAACACACAGCTCCTGGCCTTGCAGCTCAGCCTGGCTGTGCTGGAGAGCTGGTGTCCATTCCTGGCTGTGCCACCAGTCACAGTGCAAGTGACTTCATCTTCTGTATGACCCCCATCTTTGACTTCGGGATGCTATGAAAATTAAAACATTGATGTCTGGGTGCCCCCATACTACACGTGGGCCATAAAGCACCTGCCTAGATCTAGCTGTGCACTCCTTGTACTCCAGACAACCCCGCTGTACACTCTGCATGTGCTCCAGGTTATGGCAGGGTTGTGCAGAGAGTTAGCAAGGAGGTTGCTTTTCCTTATCAACCTATAGATTTTCTTCTGTGCTCCTCTCTTCAGGAAGACTGTTGTGGTATTGAGGTCTATGCACGCAAGATCAGCCTGTCACATTGCCAAGCCACTCTCCAGGCAGGACTTTGGCCTGCTCAGGACACTGG
>NW_009200475.1:0-10362 GCF_000690835.1 Fulmarus glacialis
TCCTTCCCGCCTATTTCTCTCTCTTCGTTTTATACCCGTGTCAAGGGGAGGACAGGGTTGAAAAATGTAGCTGGGTTTTATAAAGCCTCTTACAACAGAGCCGCCTTCTACCACACCTTCCTGAACGATACTCGAGAAAGTCAGGAGCTGTGTAAAATTATCACTGACAGCACTTATAGGCACTCCTGCTCAGGTACCGTAAACGCAATCAAATCTAGGCCTTCGGGGGATAAAAACATTTGCCACAGAGTTCAAACGGGAATTTTCTCTTCGTGCACACGCGGTGTTGCACAACAGACCTGCTGCATTATCAGCTCCTGCGGTGGTTTTTGCCCCCTCTACGGCTCTCAGTTCCTGCCCCAGAGAAGCTGGTTTTGACTTCCACTGCAAATAGCTTTGGACTCATAAGGCAGGCCAGGGGGAGCCTGCACACAGGCAGTGCATTTTTTATATCACCTATCTATTCTCCAGGGAAAAACAACAAATATATGCCTGCTGCAGAGATACTGGTGCAAAGAGTTTTTTACCGAAACAAAACAAACCCCAAACAAAAATCCTAGCTCATCAAACAAATAAACGAGCCACCTTCACACAACCCCACCCCAAAGTTTCTCCTCCTTAAAAGAACAGGTCTGCAAATAAAATTCTGCGATTAAAACAAGATCTAAATTATGAAATCTTTAGACTTTAAGCAGAATGTACAATATTCCTAATTGTAGGAATAATGTTGCTCCTGTTGCCTTTGCTCCCCGTAAGGCAGGGAGATGGGCTGGGAGTGCAGCATCTTCAGCAGCCGCACTGCTGAAGATAGGTACCAGAAATTGCAGAGGGACAGCATGATGCAGTGTCTGGCAGTGGGTGCTTGAGTGCCCAGATTAACATCACTAAAAGGTTTGAGTAGGTTCCTGAAATGCTATCGTGGCACAAATAAATAATACTGAAGTGCATGCCAAGCATTATAATTGCTATTTCTTTTTAGAATGATTTCTTAGTGTCAGATAACTTGCCATCTCTGATGAATTTCTCTTGTGCTGTTTTTGCAGTATGAATGGAATGAAAGCGAGCTCTTCTTGTTCAAGTCATCCATCGCCTATGCCATGAGAAAATACTTTGCAAAGGAGAAGAAACAGGAAGTTAACTTCCAGTGAGTGGCTTGCTTAATTGTGCCAGTTCTGTCCATACTGCTTCTGGTTCGCTAGCTAATTGGTGGAATTAATTGTGCCTTCTGTCAAATATAAAGTGATAGCAAACAATGTCAAACATCAGCTGGTTGTAAAAGGCAAGATGCCAGCTTGGTTACATGTTGTCTTTTCACTCAGGAGTCTGAAGCTTAGGAGTAACGTGCTAAAGCTAGGTAACTTCAGTGGATGCAGAAGGCTTTGTCTCCCACAGCTTACCAGTAGTAGAAGTGAGCCCTGAGAATTTGTGCCCGACACCTATATGGGAATATCAGGGAAGATACATTGATTAGAAAGAAAAATTTCTAACAATGTATGTGTATGATATTGAATATCCAAGAGGTTTTGGGTCAAGGAGAGATAAACTTATTGACTATAAAGCACTAGAATTCTGTGCAAGACTTACTAATCTTGTCTAGGTTCACTTACAAACATAAAATCTATCATCTGAGATTGATTTTGGTATGAAAAACAACCCTTTTTATTAGGTCTCTTCAAAAATTTTCAGAAGCTATCTACTTAAGCTATTTGATATTACTTTATAGAACATCAGTCATGTAATATCTAGGATCTACTCCCAACAGAATATAAGGAAAAATGATTATTTTTTTTTCCACTTGGTACTTCGTACATCACCTCATTCATGAGACCTGCCCCAAAACCTCTCTGTTCTGCAGCTGATTATGTGCTTTGGAAAATTACGCCAAGGATTGTCTTAGGTACGGGGTAGACTCTTTCCATCTAAAGTTACAAATTAGCACATAGAAAAAGAAATTCTGTCAGGAAAATTGATTTCACTTCCCAGTTGAGGTCATGAGGAAGCATTCACTCAGCATAAACTAACCCCCTGGCATTGCCGATCAAACACAACTGTTCACTTGCCCGAATTTAAAGCTAATGTCATCTCAACAATTAAAAAACCCCTTTCTCTTCTGTTTCTCATTCAGGGTTACAGACATTCATGTTGGGGGACAGACACAAAGGGTCTCCTTCTACCTTACTGTCAGCATGCCAGGTAATATCAGTGATACTGTGCCCAAAGATGACGTGGAAAATGCCATCAGGTGAGATTTTGCTCTCTGGGAGAAAAAAAAAAAAACAACCAGGTGAAAGGGTGGAAAGCAAAGCAGTGCTCAAGTCAGCAGAGGCAGAAGGGGTGATAAGAAAGTCAGTTCTGCAGTTAGCATGGAAATAGTGGGATGAGAGAAACTGTTACGACAGAAAGAAAAAAGTCCGTCTATCTGACGGTGTCTTGGACAACAGCCAATGTAAAATGCGTCAGGGGGCTTGTAAAACTGCCAGAACACAGCTAGTTGCGTCATACCTTGCCAGAAAATATCATTGCTCAAACTTTAACAGGAACTGTCTTATATTCTGAAATACAGAGCACAGTAACGGTGTGTGCATGCAGGCGTGTTTTCTTCCTCTCGTTAGTGAAAATTCAGTGCAAGAATTATTGTTAGCAAGGACTCCAGAATAATGATGTATTAGAAAGACAGCCATATGTATTTGATTATACAGAAAAGAAGAGGTCAGCGCAGGAGCTAGTTCCCCACTTACAGGTGGGAAGAAGAAGAACGAAGAGCTCTTTTATAGCACAGTATGACACCACTGTAAGTCATTGCTGTAAAAATGATAAGTAAAACTGCAACTCCGCAGATGGTCACAGATACTGTACAGTGGGAAATGAAGAGGGCACAAATCTAAAAGTAGCAGCAACATGAGATGGGGTTGAAAAAGCAGTGAGATAACTTGGTGAACCAAAGAAGAAGAATATGTCTATGAAAGTCACTGTCCGGTTAGCACTCAATAGCAGAAGTTGTTCACGGAAAAACAGGGCACAGAAAATACACCAGGGAAAGGGTTTTCAGGGCAGTGAAAAACACAAGAATCAAAGGTATGGGAGACTGTAGGAGGGAAACAGGTGAGAAGACATCAAAGCTGTGGTTTTCTGTCACATATCCAAGAAACTTCGGGTAAAGAGAATGAGAGGCAAAATGCAAATAGAGAAGGAGATCAGAAGGCTGGTTGCCTCATTTTGATAAATGTTAAGACTGAGTTTAGGAGTTCATAGAGTGTCTGAATATGTCAGTTAAGCTGTAACAGGTTAAGGGCTTAAGTTACTGTGGCTGTCACTCACCACCCCATCCCAGAAGGAACATGGGTTTACCAGTACCTCCTGTGCAGCCTTTTCAACTGAGCAGTTCAGGGGAAGCTTGGCGTACTGGAGGTTTTTAAAACAACTGAAAACTGTTTATTTCCTTCCAATAAAAGTGTGAAACTCTTTGAATTTGCTCTTGATGGCAGGATGTCTCGGGGACGAATCAATGAGGCTTTCAGACTGGATGATAACACGCTGGAGTTTGTGGGCATACTTCCAACCCTGGCCGCACCTTATGAACCGCCAGTCACCATCTGGTTAATTATATTTGGGGTGGTCATTAGCCTGGTTGTCATTGGAGTTATTGTCTTGATCATCACTGGGCAGAGAGATCGCAAAAAGTGAGTAGTATTTTTGATACTATGATCATGACCGCTGGGAGACGTCCTGATGACGTAAGCATCAGGGTGCTTACAAATAGGCTGCCAAATCTAACTGAAGCAAGTTAAGGAGTTAAAGCTTATTATCCCCCTCCCATCAACAGTGATAGCTAAAGGTTCAGTTTCCTGCTTTTCAGTGCATGGCAGCTTTGGCAGCTTGGTGCAATTTCCCCATCATCAGCAGTTTAACCAAGGCGGCTGGACGTTGTGGCTGCTGGGAGCCGCACCGTGGCCAGGCGTCTGCCAACCCCGCTGCAAGGTGGATGGAGTGGCCTGCTGGGAACACAGTGCCTTCTCCAACAGCAGAGTTGCCCACATTCATCAGCACCTGCAGTTTTCAATAATCTTGTTGGAGGCTGTCCAGTAATGCAATTTTCCTTAAATTATTGCATTAACAGCAATATAGCTGGGTTGGTTTTCTATGTCTCTCCATTAATGGGGTTTCTAAGAACATAGTAGGTTTGCTACAGTTCCCCTTAAAACCAAAACAATTCCTTTTATATAAATATTCCCACTTAAACACAGTATTATTTACAGTAGGGGATTCTGGGGATCCAGAAGGACTTGAACAGAACAGGGGCTTCTAATAAAATGAATTTTCATTACAGGAGAGCGAGGGAAAGTAGGAGTGAAGCAGGATCAAACTGTGAAGAGGTGAACCCTTACAATGAAGAGGGAAAAAGGAACATGGGTTTTGAGTCATCTGAAGAGACACAAACATCATTCTAGAAGATGGGGGTACACTAAGGGTTTCTGGGTTTTTTCATTTCACTTTTAACAGTAGAGCCTGGCAAGGACCAAAACACTATGGGTGTCATCAAACATAATGTCTTCTGGTTGACCATTAATCCACTGGTTCATAGACAACAGCAACTAAATCTGCTGTTTATGTGGTGACTAGGAAACATGCAAAAATTGAAGATATATATGTCCTGTGGCTTTTCTATGCATTATGTGCATAATCTTACACACTATTTGTGCTGCTTTTTGTAAGTGTGCTGCATCCAACTTCTCTTTGTTTCCTTTGTAATGAGATACAAAAGCTTGGAAGTATACAGTTGTATATATACAGATCAAGACAGAGGTAAGAATAACTCACATACTCCTAATGCCCTTGAGGAACATCTTGATCTTTCCAGACGGAGACCTCAAAAGTGTATCTAACAGACAGTGAGGAAAAAACCTGACCGCCAGAAGAACCTTAGTGATGAAGAACTCAATTTGATATGAAATAACTGCAATTTTTGCACCTTCAGGAAATCTGTATCAACGTAAAATGGATACTGGATGAAGACTAACAAGCACTGGAACTTTGTTAGGAAGTCGTAATATAAGTTATTTTTCTAACTGTTGGCTTAATAAGTATTATAGAGACCAAATAGCCCATGCTCCCTCAAAAAAAAAAAAAAAAAAAAAAATCTGTGTTATGTTGTAATCTAAAAATAGAATAAACTTCCTTAATACTAAATGATCAAAGTTCTTTTTTTTTTTCAGTACCTTAGCCATTGCCTCCACTATTACAAATACTGCATTACAAATACCGCATACTACAAATACAAATTGCACTATCACATACAAGGGCAGTAGATTGAGGCTTGGGAGGTTCAGGTTGCACCTGAAAAAGAAAAGCTGTTCACAAGGAGGGTAGTGCAACACTGGAATAGATTGCCTATTCCATGCTCTGCGAGAGGCTGTGGGATCTCCACCTTTAGAAGTGTTCAGAGCTCAGGTAGGCAAAGGTATGGCTGATCGAGCGGTGGGGTCAGTCCCATTCTGAGTGAGAAGTTTGGCTAGATGACCTCCAGAGGTCCCTTCCAGCCAGCATTTCTATGATTCTGTGTCTTGTAGGTCCTGTGCCATACCTGCCACCATGCCAGTGCAGTTGTTCTGTACGCCCCAGGGTCACTGAAAGGCACAAGGTGTCTACCCAGTCCTGCGTTCTGACAAAAAGCCATAGCAAACACGAGCCTGCATGAAAAACATTCAGCAAATGCACAGACTCTTAAACTCATGGGCCTCCAAAATTATCAGGAACTGTAGAAAGCAGTCAAACATATATCTGAAAGCACACACCTGGACTCTGCGGGCTCACAAAACACTATCCTAATGCTCCACACTCATTTCCTATTTAAGAGACAAGACCCTTAAATGAGACAGTTCAAAACGGTAGGCAGATGATACTGATTAACTGCAAACTAGACAGGAATGTAAAGGAATGAAAATATTTTTTTCTAGGTAGGTTTTGCCTACCTACACCACATATCCCATTGCCATAACATCCCCAAACCTTACTACTTTAGCTGAACTTTTAAGATAAATAATTCAACTATATGCGGTCTTCCCACTTACCATGCAGTAACAGAAAAAGGGAATGGCAAAGCTGGAAACAATCAAATAACGTAATTACTCATGCCAGCCATCTTCAGATCTGTTGTTAAGATTAACATTTCCATTAAGGCAAAGCTTTTATTTCAAAGCAATTAATTTTAAAAACTGTGCTATGAATCAAAAAACACCATTCAGAATTGTCAACACATAAAGCCACTAAAAAAGTATGGCAGGATATTGGAAGAACAGAAATAAAAAGACGATGTTTATATTAAAAAAACCAACTGCACGCATTAGCCCCAACAATACTTCATACCCTCTGTGCTGGGGGCCCACCCTCCTCTCACATTTTATCTGTGTCTGCGCTCCTTCCTCACCCTTTCTCTGGGTCAGCACTCCTTGGCCCAGCTTGACGACAGGCAACCATCAGCCTCCCTCTCCCTCATGTGCAGCCTCCCACGGCCCCCCCAGGCCTGTGTAGATCCCCACAGTCATTTGCACGACCCCAAACGCCGCTTTCCCTCAAACAGGCGTGCAGCTCCCCACGTGGACAGGGATGCGCTCTGCTAGCCAGCTTCCAGTGCTGGGACCAGGCAACACCAGCAAGCACAGGCGCTGGAGCCTCTGGCCGGCCAGAGACCTTCATTTCTTTCTCCCCACATGTCTGCACCCCGCATTTCTTACTCCTCAGGTTCAGGTGAGCTCGAATGGGAGCTGCAGAGGGGTCCCTGCTAGGGGTGGGCCAGCTCCACCAGGGAAAGGGCAAACAGACGTCACTTGGACTCTTAGAGGCATCACACACTGAACTAGCTCAAATATTAGGAGAGAAGAGAGGATTTTTTTCAGACCGGACTTTATTTTAAAATCCCTTTGTTTTATACATATTAGATCAGCATTTACAAATGTCAGTGTCTGAGTTTAGACACCTCTGTTATAGTTGTGTAGCTTCAGATGTATTTGGTATCTCTAGACTTACTGACGTTAGCACTAATTTGTGTAGTGCTATGCACATTTGAAAGTTGTGTGCTCTTATTTAAGTGTTAACATCGGGAGCCAAATTTCAGCTCCTCAGTAGTAAAATATTTGGCTAAGCAATTATATTAATAGCATTTTCAGTTCTCTTCAAATTTTTGCTCTTCAGGCTTTATAGAGATCAGCAAATTTACCATTTACTATTGCAATGACTATGGAATTCTGCATAAAACTTTTTTTTTCTCTATTTTTACCTGTGGCAGGAAGCAATAACACTCTAATAAACACCTCATATGTTGCTAAGTTGCAAATACCTTAGATATGTAGCTTAGAATAATTCCAAATCAAATGTACACCCTGAGGGCTGAAAGTAAAGTCAATAGTACCGGTAAGCAAACTGATACAATATTTTACCACTAGTATTTTCTAAGTAATTGAAAGCGAGATTATAACTATTTATGTTGCTGTCACTTGCAGAAGTTCTAAGTTTGACTTCAGGCGTCAGCTTCAAGTGATTACAAAGAAAAAACACATTCAGATGAGTTATGATAATCGGAAAACCTAACAAGCATGTATTTCCCTGTTTACATTTCCAGTTAAGGCTAAATAATGACAGCTTGGAAGCACTGAAGGAGTGTACACAATTGGTATATACATCTCAGTGTCTGAGAAGTCCTTTGAGACAATGCTAACAAAATGAATTACATTCTTCCACAGTATCTTTCCAAATTCTGTCACCCAGAGAGTGTCACAAAAGCTTTCTCCATATGCTTCTTGGTCAACTCCCTGATTAAATGAGAACAACACTAGTATACAGAATAATAGGGGTGGCTAACGTCAGGCAGATTTCAGATTTAGCTCTCGTACAGAAGGTGATACGGAACCAGTATGCACAGTCGCCTGTTTCTGTATCTTCTTTTTCAAGCTCTGTTGTCTTCTCTCAGTGCCTCAAAAAATGATAAGCGCTGATAAAAGGCAGGGCGCTTTTCTGGTAGCTAAATGTAGCAAAGATGATGAGTATGGTTATTTAATTTTCAAGTCATTCAGGAACTGTAATTGGCATTAGTTTTTCTTAGATTTTAGCATGCAGAAATTTGTACAGACAGTGATGATTATGAGGTAAAGAAAATTAAAGCTACTTTTAAAATCTATCTTACGTTGTGATAGTTTAATATTCTTTCTTTGCATTAAGATGTCCTCAAATATAAGTTATTTTTCTCATTTTTCTGACAATTACATTTAAAAAACCCCCAAAACATCACTGTCATTTTCCTAGAACACATGCAACACACATGCAACATATAACTCTCTTTATAAAGAATATTGTCCAAAGAAAAGTATGGAGATGACTGACAAGTGTGATTCTGTACCCAAACGTAAAACTACTTCTACTGCAGAAGAAGGTAAAGTTAGATGATAAAGTTAGTTATAAAATATATTTAATGTAGACAATGATGGAGAAAACCCAAGACATAGCTATCCATGGACTGAATTTTTTACAAAATACATACGAACATCCCCTTATGCGTGTATGTGTGTGTACACAGAAAGAGGGAAGGAAAAACAAAATGGCAGCTATAGGTATTATGTTTTTATAGAATAACAAGAAATTTTTTACTGATTTTTTTAAGTGAGTGGGACATATACTCCTTTGGTATCAGAAAGATTTCTGAATACTTTATAGTGTCAGCTACACATACCTATAAAAACTGGATTATACTGAAGCAATAGAAACACTGGATAATATCATAATCATTAATTCATAATGATAGCTTTGCAAAAAACAATTTTTTTTGTAACTGAACATATATGATAATCATGCCAAACATAAAGCGAAAAAAAAATTGTGAAATATTTATTTCACAATGATATATAATACTGGCAGTAATGATTTTTTTTTGAAAAAGAAATTTATTGGATCTTTGACTTCCTTCCAGCTTGAAGATTGGATCACTGTAGTGTCACAGTAGGATCAGAATAAAATGGTACCTGAATCCCAGCTTTCCCTGATGAGAACATTAAAAAAACAAGATTGTTTGTTCTCTGACATCTGCTTTTGGGATATGAATACATCAGTTCAGTTCTTTGGGCCTTTAAAGACTCATTCGTTAAGAACAACCAAACAAGAACTGACGGATCCCACTCGCCCCTTGCTTCCACTGCATCAATAGAAACAGTTAAAATGAATAAAGACCTTCTAAGAAAAAATAATGTGTCTCATTGAAGTTAATGCCAACATTGGAGTTAACAACAATAAAGCCTGGAGCCAGGATTTCCTCCATAAGAGCAAAAAGAAAATGTATCACCAGAAAATCCAGATTCTGATTTAATTCTATATATTATAAACAACTTGAAAGGGCATGAATGAGCTGTTTCTCTGCCAGAGTCATTAATATTGGGAGACCAGCTGAAGTTAAAGATAAGAAGCAGCCCAGCATTTGGAAACAACTTTCATCTGCTTTATTCACCATTGTTCAATGTCAAGAACAGTGGGTTGCCAATCTTTCATCAACTTGACAGCTGCCAAAATTTTCCCACTGGAGGAGCAAACCCATCTAAGTGGAATTTAAGCGCGTTCACAAAAGGCTCCCTTTCCTTTGACACCTATTGCAGACTTTTAGAAACACTGAACAGACTCCAGGGATTTGTAAATCATAGCTTGAAAAGCACTGGAGTAGAAGTTCAGATGTTTGAAATTCCTGGGTAGAAAGTGATCCGCAAATGCATCTTATTTTTGCTGAGATGCAGAGTCCCAGCTGACACAGACTCTCTTCCACAGCTGGCTTATGCATAGAGTCCGCTCTGACCCCCGTGACTAACAGAAAAGCTCTTTTGACTTGGGCAGCACTGATTTATGGTCTAGATATGCCAAAGATACCATTCGTTCCCCACTACCAACAGTTTACTTTACCATATTAAATACATATATATCGAATGGGGAGCAGGCAGAGTTTCTATGTGCCTGAAAGAAAAACAGTAGAGCTAAAAAAATGCAAAGAGGATAGGGTTTGGATGCATAAAAATATTAAACAAGAACATGAGCTGTAACTGCTTTTTACATTCCTCCAGTGTGTAAATGTCTAGCATTTCTGCTTAGTAAGCTGAGGAAATCCAAACGTAATGGCATGTATGCATACATATTTATATGTCAAATTCCATACATACCAAAGGCCCATACATCTGACTTGCTGCTAAATTTGGTGTAATGAAAAACTTCTGGTGCTGACCACTTCACTGGAAACTTGGTTCCTACTGAACTTATATACAGGTCATCCAGAACATACCTACAAGGCAAGAACCAAACTTGGTCGTGACTGAGTGTCGTGGTTTAACCCCAGCCAGC
>NW_009200476.1:0-225 GCF_000690835.1 Fulmarus glacialis
GGCATCTACCCCCCCGAGACCTTCACCCGCGTCCAGAAGTACGGGCTCACCCTCCTCGTCACCACCGACCTCGAGCTGAAGAACTACCTCAACAACGTGGTGGAGCAGATGAAAGGTGGTGGCGCGCGGGGGGCCGGGCCGGGGAGCTGAGGGGGCTTCTTCAAAGTGCCAAGCTAGTGCCGCTGGCGGGAGGCTGCTGCGCCCTCCTTGTTGTGTCTCCGCTGG
>NW_009200476.1:311-7057 GCF_000690835.1 Fulmarus glacialis
AGCATCGAAAACAATGAGGTTCTGGAGCGGTGGCAGTTTGACATAGAGTGTGACAAAACTGCAAAGGATGAGAGGCAAGTAACTGTTCCTCTACACCTGCTCTTCCCTGTACCTAGTAGCTGTGCAGGCACAAGATAAATGCCATGTGCATCAGCACTGTTCTGGTTCCTCAGAGCAGCTGAGATAGCCTTTTCTCAGCATGAGCATGGAAGATGTTCCTTCAAACCTTACCAAACCTACCACCTTTCCTACTGCTATACCTTCTGTTTGTCTGTAAATCAGTCAGTATATGACTGAAGCGTACATAATCCTCAGGTATTGATTTTTTTTTTAAAGCATCAGATCAAAACTTGATTTTTAATCTTCAAGAAAGTATATAAAATCCTTTATCGGGTACCTGCCCTGAAGAACTACTGCTTTCCTGTTGTTATGCCAAAATGTTCTCATCCATTCCAGACTGAGAAAAAATGTAACATTCCTTACAAATACTGTGAAGTTTCACAAACAATAAAGGGAAACCGACTATCACTTAACTTTTCTAAGCCTATCTACCTAGGGCTTAAAAGAGTGTCACTACTATAAAAAAAACCCTATAGCAAACAGACCAACAGAGCTTAATAGAGAGAACTGTATTTAAAGAAAACTGTCAGTATAGTAGAAGTTTTCTTTCTTAACAGAGTTTTCCTATTTTTCCAGTGCACCACGAGAAAAATCCCAGAAAGCTATTCAGGATGAAATTCGATCTGTTATCAGACAAATAACTGCCACAGTAACTTTTCTGCCACTTTTGGAAACTGCCTGTGAGTATTCCTAACTTCACTAAAGAAATCAAATGCTTATTTTGGAAAACCTCAACAACTTTTCCACTTTAGAAAATATTTTCTGCTAATTTCCTGAGGCTTTTTAATTACATGTCATATACCATCACATTTCTGAGACAGCGTTTTGTTAGACTGAGATCAGGGCAGAACTCAGGGTGGCTTAACTAACTTAATGAAAATAGTATGTGTACTCTGAGAAGTGTAAGTTTTCATAAATAATAAATTATTTTGTGACTGTAGCTGCGGACAGGCTTGTATAAATAACCATTGAGTCTATATGAAGTGTTACATAAAGCTCAGCTCCACAGTATTTTAACTTTAAAAAAAAAAAATTCACATCACACTTGCTTGAGAAAACTAAAAAGGCTACACGTGAATGTAACCAGGACTTGTTTTCATGTTTTAACTACCCTTTCTTTTCACTAACTAGTATCAGTGTCATTTCTGAGAACCTTGGTACATGTCAACTTTAACTTCAAACATGCCATTTTCTTATGCATGTGTTACTGTTAATTTGTACAGGTGCCTTTGACTTGCTGATATACACAGATAAAGATCTGGCAGTGCCAGAAAAGTGGGAAGAGTCAGGACCACAATTCATAGCCAATTCGGAAGAGGTTCGTCTTCGTTCCTTCACTACTACAATCCACAAAGTAAATAGTATGGTGGCTTACAAAAAGGATTCCTTTCCCTAAGACATAGGGTTTCTGTACATATCCTGTCCCCTTGTACAGTTTCTGTTCATAGTGCAGCTAAGTCATAAACACATCATTACTGTTGCTCTTGCTGAAATATACAGAGAAAAGGCAACGGGTTTGTCTGTGATAACGTGGTATAACACTAGACTAAGCTGGCATTGTTTTTAAAGAGGTCTAAATAAGGTATTCGTAATGATAGTTACAAATTCTTACTTAAACTGTATGAGCTAAACTGTATGTGTTAAACTACTGCATGCACTAGAAAAACTGCCGAAATCTAGGATTGCTAGACTTGTGTTCAGATCCTGTAATTTAGTATTTTAAGATTATCATAAACTGCATTCTATTAGCAGGCTTAAGTTCTCTCTGGCACTAAAAAAATCGCACTCCTGACATGCCAGTTCTTCATATTAAAAGCCTGGGCTGTTTTATTACCAGAAACAATCCTAAAATGAATCAACAGAACAATTCTGAAGTTACCTCTTCACAGTGAAAGCAGCTGTTTATCAGGAAAGTCTTAAATATATGAAGCCTTGTATATTAATGACTGCTGGACTCTAGATCTGGGAATGGTGGTGTTCTAAGTCGGCGTATGTCCCTAGTGTCTGTCAAGCATTTTCTATGTTTGTATTCTCGTTTTACAGAATAAAGCTTGAAATTGTATAGTGTTCTCTAATTCAGAGTCTGTAGTACTTCATATTTTAGATGGTTTTATGAATGCTACGTCTTAGTTTATAACTGTCATAGAACTAATACCCTAAAGGCATCCTACTTACATTCTTACTTTAACTGTTTCCTCCGAGTCTCAAAACAAGTGTTGTGGAGTCAATATGAAATCCATTCATGGATTAATAGTTTGCTCCCACTTAAGTCTTCAAATAACAGTATAAGCAGCCACAGGACTTAATGATTAAGCACAGTGCCTTCCATATTTGTTAAACAGCACAGGACTCTCATTGCATTCTTCATGCATTTTTGTACTGGAAGAAATTAGGGATTTAAAACTGTGTTAATAGAACTTTCAGGCTCTACCATGTTTTTGTTCATTTTCTTCACCAAATTCACTTCAGTCAGGGTATTTAACTTCTCCTACTCTTCTAGAGTTACATATGACTCTTCCTGTTATAACAGTATAATTTCAAAAGTTTATTTAAAAAACATTGATTACACATACTCCACCACTGTACTACAAAGTTGCCGGGCTTTCCAGGAAATAGTTCTCTCCAGCAGCCCCAGTCTAGTAGAAGTGAAAAGGCCACCTTTTTGTAAATCAGTAGCAAAAAATCATGGCTTTTTAAAATAAATACAATCCAGATACTTAAAGCACGGCAGTAACAGAGGAATACCTAGTGTTTTCTTCTGCCTGTCGGCAATATTCTTTAACAGGTGACTGCACTACCCCTTTACACCTAGAAGGAGATGCACTTCAAGGAGTGCAACTTCAAGCACTTCCCCTGGGGAGACCGGATCAAACCAGTGAGTGCAAGTCAACTGTAACAGAAATTTAAATCAGGAACTGACAACCACACTGCTTTATACCAAAGATGAGATGAGGAGGTGACTGGTACAGAGCCAGCAGTAATGAGTATAAAAAAAACAGAAGTCAGATTGCTCCAGGAAGTTCAAGTCACTTCTTTCTTGTACCAAATACAATTTATCATCTTCTTTAAGAAGGACCAGCCCAAAGTCCATCTCCATCATCATCTGTGTATTTTTTCTTTTTTTATAGAGGCACCAACAACCACGAGACATAGTATATCATTGCATAGAGATAATGTCCATGAAAACTACAGGTAAAAAGGAACAGGTTATAAATCCTGAAGTTTTCAGAAAAACCCTGAAGAACAGGAAAGAAAGAAAGAAAAAAAACAAAGTCACATTAATGCAATCTCCCAGAAGTCAAGCCTTTATGAAGCTGTCCAGTAGGATTTGCTGCTACCTAATAGGACTCACACTCTTCATTAGTTTCCCCTACCTTGTGGGTCACTTCTGTAGGGTGAAGAATCAAAACCAAAGGACCCTCCCTCATCTCTGATGGCAGTATAGTTATTCTTAGGAAACCGGATAAAGGATAAGATTTAGAAGTTACACAACAGATATTCCTCACCTGGCTAGTTCAGCTGACGTATAAGCTGGTTGATTGCTTCACCTCTGCAGCCAGGCTTACCCATTTCCTTGAGGAAACCCACTTTGTTACGTGAAGCATGACGAGCCACTGACAGATGGAATGGCCATAGAAAGTTTGTGACTTTTTTGAAATGCTTCCCAGCTGAGTAGATTTCATGAATGAGGTCTTCCAGGCAAATAATACCATAGTTGCCTGCAGGAAAAAAAAATTAAAAACACCCAATAAAAAACCAAAAAGCTCCCTACAAACGACATATACACAAGATGCCCAACTCTATCATCTTTCCTCATGCTACTCCAGAACTGCCAGTCCTCCATATACAAGTCTTGCAAGATTTTTCTCCCTCCCCTCTCTCTTAGGTCAGATTGCAAACTCTCAACATCTGCCTCTTTCCTTGATCCACTTCATTTTCTCATCCTCTTCCTCACCTAGATGTTCTTCTATCAGCATATTGTCTGTCAGAGGCATCCTCTTTTTCTTAATCTTGGCTTGGCCCCGTTTCAGGATGAGCTCTCGTACAGATTTCAGGTTAGGGTGTCTGTGCAGAAACAAAAATCAGATTCAGTAATGGAGAGACATGATGCAGCACAAAGTCCCATCCTACTTCTTTGTATAGAGGTGGGAAAGTAACCAAGTTATGTTTAGAACAATGAGAAAAGGGACAATAACAAGTTTTAGATATAAAGTTGACAAGGTTTTGACCATTACTGGAAAAGTCAGCTATGGATTTGTTATACCAGATGGAGGATCAGAAAGCTACTGTCAAGTCACGGGACTAGTACTTACCCCCAGGCCACGTAAGGTTCCACAATCCGCAGCATCTTCAGCGATAAAGGAGTCAGTTTTACAAATGTTCCAGTGAAATTTTTTCTCAGCCGCAGCAACTCAATCACTCTTCTTACCCTCCTACTCACTCCCTTAATACTGAGTCAGAAATAAAATACTATTAGTACCCACATTTCTCTAATATAGCAACAAAGGTCTCAGATTACCTACAAGGGTACATGTCCAGGTTGATCACCCTTCCTTCACTTAGAAATAATATGACAGCTACAAATAGTAGCAATAATAAAGGTAAGGAGTAACAAAAGTTTCCTACTCTACAATCCGCACAACAAAGGCTAGTTTGTGCTCCTGGGGTTCAGCCGTCTGTCCAGGTCTCTGCTCCATGCGCCTCAGCCGGATGTCATCTCGGTGTTTGCGCCATGAATCTCGAACAAAAGTCTCAAGGCGTTTAAACTGGATTTGTTTCCCCTTCTGGTGCTAAAGACAAAAGCGTAAGAAATTATCACTCTTCCCAATGGTCTGAGAGGTCTGCATCTCAAAGGTCAAATGAAATTCAGAACTTGATGAACTATGCTCTTTCAGTTTTGGAGGCAGCAAGAAGAAAGTAAATTTGATAATCTAAGCTGAAGGGAGACAGAACTGAGGGACAACATATGAATTTACAAGCAGCTAGCTATAATTTATGAACAGTGAACAAAGAGTTTTTCCCCAGGAAAAAAAAAAATTAGAAAAAACAGAGCAAGACCTAGGATACTTTTAGGCATAGGAGAAATCAAATGGAAACATTTGCAGCCACCGACACACAGATCTTCACAACTACACATAGAGCTCAGCTGATCACTGGGAAAGCCAGAAACAACATATGTGTCTGGGTAAAACGGATTCTACAGCAATACCCTAGTGTGACTCAAAATTATCATCCAACAGAAAATAACTGGGTTTAAAGTCCTTTTCTATAAAGGCACACATGCAAAAAAAATCCAAGCATTCAAATAATTATTAAGTATTACTAATTTAAACTCAGAACATCCAGCTCATTTTAAAAAAAAAAAAATCTTCTCAGAATTATGGGAAAATTTAAAGCTTTTTTTAAATTAAAAAGATGTTTAAATGGCTATCCTTAGCTCAAGAACAAGTACATCCACCTAAATCATAGTGATTTCTCACATGAATAGGAGCTGAATGTGCATGGCAGTTACCCAATAACATTTTAGATCCACTGCTGGCTAAATTATCAGGGCTTTTTAACTTGAAGAATCTAATGTTATACGTCTTCTGTTCTATTTCACCTTGTATATCACCCATGAAATTGCTTTGAATTTTCAAAGCAGGCAGACCTATCAAAATCTCATCGCTAGGGTCATTTTTCTAATGAGAATCTTAAGAGGTGACTATTTAACATTATTGCTTAGGCTTCCACTTCCACCTTGGAAATACAGCAAGCCACTGATATATTTAAAAACATAAACACAGTATCTAACAAAAATGGCAGGAGTTTTCCACATAATCCCACCAACTCCACAGAAACAGATTCACTGGGAAAGCTTTAAGCCACTTCCAAGACAGGCACCTGCTATATTAGCTGAGATACAGCAGAACAGGTCTCAAATTCTGAAATAGAAAGGTTTGCTGTGCTCTGCCAGAGGAGGTAGGCCTTCCTCTTCTGGAAACCACACACTGTGCACAGGGAGTCTCTGCATTAGCAACATGTGTCACCCTATACATAGAAAAAGGCTTCACGATGACTCGTCTATGCTTTAATAGATTTATCTAGCTAACGATAGATAGCTAACTCTAAATACACTCTCAGAAAAGCACACTGTCTCCGTGAAGGTTTACAGTGCAAAGGTGAACTGGTTTCAAACAGTGTAATCCCATGGTAGCACAAACAACTCAGCAGCGTTACATTTTACCATGTGCGGCTATACACACACGCATCCTGGTAATCGTTGATCTAAGAGGAACAACTCACAGTCTTCAATAAATTTGTGTTTCAGTATAACAACCCAAAAAGTTTTGTCCTATTTAAAGGGCTCAGAGATACATGGGGAAGATGCTCAACAACTGAAGCAGTGAGATGAACTCAAGCTTCCCCTCAGACATAACCCTGGGGATCATCACAGTACCAACACAGTCTCAACTGACTCCCTCCGTTGCCCACCCGCGGAGCTCCGGCATCCCCTCTCGCAGAGGAAGCCGCTCACTCACATCACTTGTACGGTCGCACGGAATTACGATTCCCCCCTCCGAAACTCAAGTACGAATAGCTGCAAGAGCACTGCAGATCCACCCCGGGCTTCAGCCCCTTACAAG
>NW_009200477.1:0-229 GCF_000690835.1 Fulmarus glacialis
ACTTTCACGCACTGCTGGAAGTGCAAATGCCTCCGAGGTTTAACACAACTGCTGGTCAGTCCCCAGCACGGCTACGGGACGATGTGGGACAATTCAGGGGCTGAAAGGAGCACGCCACACACACAGCCGCAAGGCAGCGCAGGCAGGCAGAAACCACGCTGGAGCCCGGCTAGGACAGGAGCTTTAAAAGCCCAGTTGCTATTAAGGATGTTGTGGCAGGGGTGTTAAA
>NW_009200477.1:241-2127 GCF_000690835.1 Fulmarus glacialis
GTGCTGTTGAAAATGCCCCAGAGCATGCAGGAGCCGCTGGCAAACCTTGTGCCAGACCTTGGCTCCGGGCCCCGCTGCCGTTCCAGCAGGCTGGAAAGACAAGTCCAATGCACTGCATCTCTCTCCCTGAAGCTTCAACTGTCCTGCCTGCCTGTTAATCCCATTCAAATAATTCTACAAATCAATCTAGCTAAAAAAGGAAAGTCACAGTTTCAAGTAAAAAAAAAAACCAAACAAAAATGAAAAACCCAGCTGACAGTAGCCACTGCACCTTCTGCTGAAAGATCTCACGGAGATCAACACCCATGCGAATGACGACGTCTATAGAATCAAGCAACTTCTCAGAGAAAGGAAGCAAAACCAAGAACAGGCCCTCAAAACAATTGTACCAGTCAGTGTTTCTCTGCGCGGCATAAGAAAACCAGACCAAAAGCTTCTAAGAGGAAGAACTGGGGATGGGTTTGAAAGTGCTACCGAAGCATCATCAGACAGAAGTGCTGAACAGCAAAGTATGTGGAACCTGAGACATCTAGAGCTAGCTACGGACCGGGCTAAGCACACTGTGCTTTTCCTCTTTCAAAGAAAACCTCAAGATTTAAACTCTATTTAAATGCAACTCACTGAAAGCAGGAGGGAGCATCCCCACTGGTGGTTATTGGTTATTTACTAGTCCTACACAGCGCACTACGTGCCCGTGAAACTGTTCTCCGCCTTTTCCACAATGTGTTTTCCTCCTTTAAGCGGGTTCCTCTCCCATTAGGGCTACAGCCTTTTTTCAAAGGGATAAACTACATGCACAAGTGGGAGCACCTGTATGAACCAAACAGTAAGGGTGGCAGAGTCCCATGCAGAGCCTTGGTTAGCAGAGCCGCTTGCGTTTGGCTTGGCTTGGCTTTGCTCTGGTCCAGGGGGAGGTGACCGGGAGGAGGGGAGGTGATGGTTTGCTTCTACAAGCACTTGCCCCCCCCAGAGGTGCATCGCCGGGGAGCAGCCGCAGCCCCGGGCAGGCAGCCCTGGGAACCCCCCCGCGGCAGCTGCCCGGGGTTGCTTCTGGGCGTGCAATTCTGCATGAGTCTCCTAAAATTCGCTGTCAGATACTTTTGTGCCCCTTGGAGCTCCAGCCGTGTGAAGTTAACTTTGGCACTCAAAGTTCTGTTTTCATTAGGAATCGCGAACTCAAAGAATTGCGTTCACTTGAGATTGAGAACCTTATTTCACGGGGGGTTTTGCAAAGGTCACAGGTTGTGGTAAGGGGGAGGAGGGAGCATCTCTGCAGCATTGCAGTGTATCTTTCAAAAACCGGTAAGGGAAATCTGTGAGCAATGTGAAATTTGTGGACAGGCTTCAGTAAACTTTAGACAAAGTTCCATAAAAGAGCAAAAGGATTTCTTGGCATGTTGAGAGAGGTATTTTTTGGAAAAGGGCGTTACAGGGAAGTCACCTTGCAGAATTCATAATCCTCGTCTTTCAAAACAAACAAAAGCACATTCAAAAGCAGAGGGACAGATTCTGCAAGGGGTGGAGCAGCCTAATGCCATCCAAATCGCTGGAGTTTTATGCATTTGCTTGCCTGGCGATCCAACCCATAGGGTAAAGCAGAGCCCACAGGGTAAATTCACTCTGAGTACCAGTTCTGGCATTCAGATGTACTCCAGCTTTAGCTTTGGTTAATCTTTTCCAGGCCTGTGCTCAGAGTTTCAGGCAGGGAGAAAGCAGGGAGGTCATATAAACCATTTCCCGAGCTGCTGAGTGAGGATGAGTCGGCCCCGGTCTCCGGCTCTGCTCCCCCGGGACCGGTTCGGACGCCCTCCTCTTGTGCCAGAAACTACGTAAGCATGGAGTAAGAGGCTGCATCTGCCCTAAAAGTTTTGCAATGTGGGTAGCGA
>NW_009200478.1:0-2702 GCF_000690835.1 Fulmarus glacialis
CGGGCAGCGCGGGCAGCTCCGCCTGCCCTGCCCAGCAGAGCGGGGCGCTCCTTCCCCGCGCCTCCCTAGTGCACCAGCGACAGCTCGCAGCAGCCCCGCCTGACCGCTCCCTTCCCAGGAGGATTTTGGGGTGGTTTTCCCACAAAGCTGCAAAGCAGGAAAACACTTGTATTGTCTTGGCTGATGCAAACCTTTCCCAAAAGCGGCTGTGCCCGATGCTGACAGGGTCTGAACTGCTCGCAGCCCCAGTCAGTCCCGTCCGTCAGCTCACCGTGTCATCTTCTGCTATTTTTGAAAACAAGTGTAAATTCTCTCACCTCCTCTGCTCAGCATCAGGGGTGACTTTCATCATGAGAAAAAACGCAGATGGATACAACACAGGCCCCGCACAGCCCAGCAGCGCACTGCAAGATTTAAGCTATTTAGGCTTTGCTTGATAACACACCTTTTCTAACTGACAGCACAACTAGCTGGAATAAAGACAGCTCAGCATCCCGGGAAAGAGGAGGCTAAAATCCGCTGTGAAAGCCAGCTCTACGGCGGGTCTGGGGCCACAGTGGGAGCTCTGCAAGGGGCCGTGCTGCAGAGGCAGCGGGGCAGGACTGGGCTGACTCCACGCGTCCACCCATGGGATGATGCAGTCCCCAAGGATAAGCAGGCGTCCTGCCCCGGAGGGACAGGCAAGCTTCCCCAGCGTGCCACAAGCTCGCCTGGGAGCCAGCCCGCATCCCGCTGATGGTTTGCGATCCTGCGCTGTTTGCATGCACGGAGGTGAGGTGACTGCCCTGTACTGCAGTTCTGCTCACAATATTGGCCCACAGTGGCCTGACAGCAGCTTTTTGTACAGAAGATCTCTCCCACCTTGCTAATAAGGAAGCCAGTAATTTGGAATGTGATGGGAGAAGTACCAGAAATAAGCAGTGAAGCATCCACCCCCGAAACGGTTTAAAATAAGACACCAGGAGCCTGACACTAGCTCCCAAAGCTGCAACTTCCACCCAGAAGAGCAGCCCCATGAATGCAGCCAGGGCTGGGAGCACAGGCAGCCCTCAGCCAGCACACCAGCTTTCCAGGAGCTGTTCTCTTCCAACCACAGGCTGGTAAGGAGAAAATTGTTTCTGGGCAGGGAACCAGCAAAGGGCCCCCGAGGCTGAAGTGGGCTGTAAGGGAGGCACAGATGCGGGCAGGACCCCCTGCCAGGAGTAATTCCATCCTCACCAGACAAATTCTCTTACACGTTCAGGCTTTTTTTCAGTACCAGCCACACACTTCTTTTCCCCCACTGCTGCTCAGCACCCAGTGACTGCAAAGAAAATCCCTTTTGCATCCAACCGAACTGTTTTGTTCTGGTCTGCTCTAACATACCCGACAGTAAAGCTATGCAATGGGTGCTGCTGATGTTTAAATATTGCTTCCAATCTGCACGTAGCCAGTGTATGCCCATATAAAAAGGCCACCAAATACCAATGGGCTGGATAAAAAGGCAGTATGTAAGCTGTAAGTTAGGCACTATGCAAGACATACCAATGCTTGTCTAACACAGCTGACAGTAATTCCCTGCCCTTCCAGACATAATGGACAGGCAACTCCTATATAGACAGTGACATTCACAGCAGAGAGAAAAGCTCCTTTCTGTCTTTCTCCTGTGGGCCTTCCAGCCTCCACATCCCCTAAGGTCAAATTCAGTGCTGGACATGACTTCTCCTGGTGCGGTAAGCTGGGTTTAGTGAGCACAGCCTGCAGAGCACGGTGTCGAGCAGCTTATAGCGCAGGCATTTGTAAGCAGGCGTGTGCGTGGGTGTGCACGGCTTCTTCTTCGGGTCTTCCCTGGGCTGCTGGAAGCACTTGACACGTGGTGATAATGCAATGTGACTTCCAGCTCCGCGCTGCCTCCTGCAACGTGCTCCCCTTCAGACTGGCACAGATGCATGATATTTCACTCAATGCCTTCAGAGCCTTTTTGTTGTAAACGTATTTTTAAATTAGATGTTTAACTGCCTCCACAGAGATGGGGCTTTAGAGGCAAAAATGAAACCTCTAACATGTCTTTAACAGAAACAATGATAAAATGCAACTGTGAGCTTGGTTGAAAAAATACACCGTACAGTAATTTCCTCTGCAGCCATAATCGTTCAAATAGCCTGGCACTAGCAGGATAATATTTAAAATAAATTGAAGCAAACAAAATGCATTTTATGCCCACTCCTATCTTCAGCTGTGCAGTGTCATGCATGGAGGTACCTGACAGAAATCTTTCTGGAGAAAAGGACTTTAGGACCATTTATTGTACTGCAAAAAAGTTAAGCAAAAGCCTTAGAATTTAACTTAGTGGCCCCCCCCAGACTTGTCGGCATGGGAAGGGCGTCTGGCTGCTGCTGCCAGAGCAGGGGGTGCACCTCTGGTGCTGTGCAAGGGGCTGTCACCGGGCAGGGGCTGGGTCAGAGCCACCTCGTCTGCCCTCACTGGGGTGTCTCGGACCGCAGAAGCTGCCTTGGGCTGTTTGCAGGTGAAGGGGATGGATGGGCATCTTCCGAGGACGATGCGAGCGACATCCCCCCGGCCCCCCAGTGCCCGGGCTCAGCACCGAGGCTCTCACCTCGCTCCGTGGGGATGACAGGGAAGGGGTCCGGCAGGACCCTGCCCAACGCCGTCCCTGGGCCAGGGATGCCCCTCCAGGCGGCCCTGCTGGGGGTGGCACGGGG
>NW_009200479.1:0-240 GCF_000690835.1 Fulmarus glacialis
GGGGGGCTGCGCACGGGAGGCACTGGGTGGGCAGCGAGAGCGGGGTGGCTCCGGACGGGGATGAGACGCGTGGGCGTGCTGGTGCTGAGGGGAGCTGCGTGTGAGCAAGGGGTTTAACCAGCACGGGTCTGGATCAGGGGGGCTGGTGTTTCGGCACAGCTAGTCCATCCCGCATACCCTGACCCTTCTGCCCTTGCAGAGCCAAGCTGTCATGGGAAGCTGCGGCCACTGGGGATGGCC
>NW_009200479.1:672-1210 GCF_000690835.1 Fulmarus glacialis
CGTGCATGTCTGTGTGCACATGCGCATGAATGCGCACGCAAAGCGGGCTGGGAAACTGTGTGTGTTTGTGTGTGGGCGGCTGTGCATGTATCCAGGGTATAGGGTGGTTGCAGGCATGCACTACAGCAGCGGGGCTGCACATGCCCCTGGGTGGTGTAGGGGGCTGCAGGTCCGGGCTGGTGTGGCACATGGTGCAGGGGTGTAGCAGGCTGTGCTGCAGCTGAGGTGCTGTACAGGCCCCGGGGCACACGTTACGTGGGGGCTTTATGTCCGGCAGAGCAGCGGGGTAAACTCCCCATCTGCAGATCCCCCACTCAGGGCTTTACTCTTGGCATTTCGCCGGCCTCAGCTTTGTGCCGAGGGAGGGCTGCCCCCAGCCCGACACCCACACTCCTGCTGTACACCTGCGTGGTCCCTGGGCACCTTCCCTGCTCCCAGGGGATGCTGCGAGGGCTTGCCCCCCCTCACCCCTGGCCCTGGTGTCTGGCAGGGCGGATCTGGCTGGACAACGTGAATTGTGCCGGAGGTGAGAAGAGCA
>NW_009200480.1:0-33197 GCF_000690835.1 Fulmarus glacialis
AAATTTAATAATTTAATAATATGTAATGCATATTACACAAACCAATGAAAATCCATCTCAGGCAGAAAACTCTCATATCTCCTCATGTTTTTCATTGCCTGTATATTGATTTTTCAAGAGTATTGTGCTATTTATACTTAATAATGCAGTAAGAATCTAATGATTTGGTTTCAAAGATGCTGAAAGCTTGCAATTCTCTTTTATAACAATCTGTCTGTTGATGTCCAGCACTTATAAACTCAAAACCCAGGACTTTAATGGAAGGCACTTAATTCCTTAAACCAATAAATAACAAAACCCACTGGGGTTTCATTGGAAGTGAATTTTTAAGGGCAAAGTAATTCTGAAACTTAGTTCTTGCCACCAGTCATGCAGCTACTTCTGAAAAATTGCAATTCCTTGTATCTAACGTCTAAAAAGTTCTCCATAAATCAATATGGATTTAGTATTTAAATGTTAGGCATGCACAACTGAACAAGGAGAAAGTGCAAACTTCAATGTAGAAACAAACCCATATGACAACCAGCATGTACCGTGCAAATGTCATTATGCAATCTGCCTCTCCCATAGGAGAAAATGGATAAGAAATTGAAAACCAGCAACTGGTGAAAAGTAATTAAACTGCAACTGACAAAAAGTGGAGTGACTAACGGTTGCCGACAAGTCCATCTGAAGAGAATTTCAATAACTTACAACCAGAGATCCCCACTAAACACAGTACTATCCACTTCTACGATGGCTCTCTCTTGTTTCTGTTTTTTTGATTGAATTCAAATACTCTTGAGTATTATACTAGGGCCAAGTGGTAGTTCTTTATTGATTTCAGAAGATTTTGGATCTAGGCCATATAGTATATTAAAATAGAATAAAAGGGTCAAGATGATAATAAAAGAAATTAAGATTAGCTATTTATGTTGTCATGGATCCTTCAGATTTAGAATTTGATCTTGCCCTCATCTGTACGAAATGCTTTTTCAATAGAGAACTCCAAACTCAACACACACAACAGCAGATGTAAAAGCAGATCAAGTATCCACAAGAACTTACCCTGCACAGCAGCCATCTGTCTTGGAAGTACAGATATATTTTTCAAACATAGTATTTTCTGTTTCTCATTCAGTTGAGGATCAGATCCTCAGCTTCACGTGGATCATCTTTTGGTCTTTTTTGAATTGCTCCTTTGAATGGTCTCCTATTGGAATTGCTTACATCTAAATTAGCAAGTAATCAGGACCAATAAAAACAGATCTTCAGAGAGCAGCAGTTGGTGCTGAGGGCCCAGTGTCCACACTATTCATGTTTTAAGGGGTTTTACTTCAATAAGCTTTGATCCGGTAACCTAGATGAATGATCACCTGCAGCTGGAATGCATGAACTGTGTTCCTGAATACTTCCTCTAGTTTGATTTCATTTGAGAGGAATCCAGTTCATGCACACTGAAACCGCTTCACAACGTGACCCAAAGCCCTGGAAGTGGGAAAAATCATGAGATTTAATTCAAAAGTATATTTTTGATCCAAACTGAAATCCTAATAGAGAGATCTTTACAGAGGAATGTCCATTTTATAAGTTGTCAGGAATTGTACATAAATGGAAGTAAACTTGCTTGAAGGCTGTATAGGTGAAGCCAAGGGGGGCGTTGGCAAGGAGAATTTTTTGGAGAGGAGAGAGAAAGGCAGTTAGATCACAGCCTTGGAGACATCATCTGATAATTTTTCAACTTATCCTGGCTCACAAAGTACGATGTGGCAAACTCACCCTGTGCAAGTGACAACTACTCTATCTGTTGTGCCTAAGATACATTGGATGATATTAATAAGACATTGCCAGCATTGAAATCATTGACACTCCACTTACTGAAAGGAGTTTCTGGAAAGGACAAAAAGCTGTTCACTAATGCACTGGCAAAGACAAGATAAACATAGCATTCATCTTTTCTCATGGAAAACTCTTCACAAGTTACTTGCTATTTTCCAACCACAAAAGATTATCACACAAGCTCTAAAGGAAAAAGCAAACTCTAGGCAAGAATAATGACATTTTAATACTTCCTTGGAACAAATGAAATCCTATTGAATACAAAACCAGAAGAACTGCCATATCAGAACAAGACAATAATCCATCCAGTCTGTTATTCTGCTTCCAAAAAAGGCTAATTGCAGCTTTTGAGGGTAGCTTAGGTTCTCCATAAACTGAACAGTTCTGTGCAAGTCTGAGGAATAATTTTTAGCCTGACTGCAGCCTGACCATAAAGTCTAAATGTAGCAAGTACATGTGATCACAGCAGGACAGATCTGTTCTTTATTTCATTTAACATAATTACCAATACCAGTTTTATCCTGCAATGTGATCATGTCCCACAAACCCAAAGAGATGGCGTAAGTCCGTATTTGCAACAAATACCTCTGAAGGAAGAAGCAGAGACACTGCAGAAAGTTGTTTTGCCATTCAGGATATTTTTCTCTTCATCGTCCCCAAATTTGCTTGCCTGCAGAACTGTGAAACTCTTCCTTTATTCTTCCCAACCCTTCTTCCCCAATTTCTGTTTAGGGCCATATTCCTTGACCCATAGGGAACAGCACTTACTCCTGGGAGTAATGGCATTATCGTAACTACAATCACTCATGTAAGTGCTACCAAATGTGAAAGAGTAATTACAGCACCCATGGAATGCATGAAGTTTTTCACAACAGTGTAAACTTATTAAAAATTAATATAACTGTTAACTCCTTGGAAATAACAATTATGTTTCACAATTACTTTTTAAGATATTTTCTATCATGCATAGCAGTTTTTAATTCCTTTCTTATCAATGACAGAAAAAGTTTTGCTTATAGTTTCTGTGTGTGCGCCCTCCTGCATGCATGCACATGTGTGGTTGCAAGTGAATAAATAAACCTACTACATGCACTTAGGTTATCTGAAAATAAAGCTCTTGATGCCATTTATTCTTCTTCTGATGTGGAATAGCTCTATTTACCAGCACCTTTCCAGTGCTAATATTTCCTCAATATTGGCATCTCTCCTGCTCACTGCTGCTATTCACTAGTGCAACTTGTGATGGTGGTCCTTGTGACATGGACAGAGTCCTACTAGAAACGGGACCGAATTCACCAGCCAATTTCACAGGAGTTGTACAGTAGTCAGATGGCCATTAGTGACCTGACCTGTCCAACAAAAAGCTCTTGGTTCCATTTCCAGCTTATCATCAGCTTATTATCTTCCCACTGCTTTACTGTGCAACATGCAAGATATTTTCCACAATTCTACATAAGAAAACTTCGCATTTACGTCATGATTGTACACAGATGGGTATGTGGAGTCTCTTTTGAGTGTTCTCCTTTTGGGTGTACTAGTCTCATTAGGTAGAATGTTAGGGATTTCTAGCTTTAAAAGAAAAGCATTATTTGAATATATACTTCATCTATAACCTCAAATTAGAAAAAGTCACGGGTTTTCCTGATGAATATCAGCACCATTCCTTACCTAGTCCACCTAGTCATGAGTGTATTCACCTCTCTGTATGTACAGTGTTATTTTTTCCTAGCCCCATTGGTTTTGCTAGATTATTTTTCCCCACCTACTCTTCCTTCATTTTATTTTTTCTGTTTCTTGTTCTATACTTGCATCTTCTTCCCTTTTTTTTTTCCTATTCTGATCCATTTTTAGGCCTTCACTTTTCTTGCAATCCCTGAGTTAACAGGAACAGAAGCTTTCAGATCTTTTCCTCCTCTCTGCTCTAATGTTTTCATCTCTTTCTTGACACTGCTTTTCTTCACACTACTGCTCTTCAAACATTACAATATCTTTCAGCACTTGAGCAAGGTGGCCAACAATCGTGTCACTGGACTGAAGACTGAATAAATTTAAGCAAACTCTGTAGACCAAAACAAACCATGTACAGCAATGTATCTGCTTAATCATTTTAAATCCAAACGAAGTGTTCAGCATTCAGAAACAAGGATCAATCCTTTCTGTTCACATTCTTTTATTTTCCTAACCTTAACACCCACATTACCTTGCATATTGTACTGTTACTCCCTAAATCTCTTTTCTCCTTCATTTTTTAGCATCTTCATTCCCCTGCCTCAGCCCAAAATTTGAGCAACTGACGTAAAAGGCTTAGGCAACCATCTGAATATTTTTCAGAGACTCTGGAAAGTAGTTTGCAGTTTTCCTACAACACGCCAACCCCTAGCCTTCAGTGAAAACAACATTGTGAAACAGTAAAAACAACCTCTTCAGTATCCACTGAAGTCTAGTAGGAAACATAAGGTCACCCTAAATATATAGTATTTTGCCTGATTAGAGTGCATAATAACTGTGTGTATTAATTCTCTTCAAATGAAGCAGTATGACTGTATTCTTTTGAGGGCCCGCAGGGCCCACTTTCAATTGTGTCTAAAAATACATATTTGCTTACTCAGCCAGCTTCTACATTTATTTCCCTAAATGTATAAAATGGCTGTGATGCTGCAGTACAACATTGTGTGACCACGCTGTGTCTTGGGGTGCATTCATCAAATTACACAGGCACTGCAATCAGAGACCAAGCCAAGTCACCCCAGGCAGGGAAGTTTCAGGGGAAAGTAGTCTTGACAGAAGACATATTTTAATAGGCTGTATTTAGCAAACAAGACTGAATCTTACTTTGTGTTTTCAGAATTTAAAATCTGTTTCTCTTAGGGATTTTTGGCTGTATATGCTCATTATATTTTCTTAGCACCTGATCCAAACAGAAATGCACAGCTCCTTCTACCAACAGATATGTCAAACCCTAGGGAGATAAAGGAATTTTTATACCTCTTGATCATAATAGCTTTTACTTTCATACCTCTCAACCTGAAGTGGTCATAGCATGAGGTGGAGAAAAATGTAGGACACAAAAAGAAAAAAAAAAAAAAAAATTCACCAGTGCAGAAATTTTCACATGAACCAAAAAGAATTTCTTTATAGCATTAGTAAGTGTATCTAACCCAAATATCCTGACTTTACATTTCCAGTGCAAATAATTTATAACAGTCCAAGTAAGCAAGTGGGAAATCCTGTGAAGGAGACAAAAATCTCACTATAAAACAAAGGGGCAACCATTGCTTAGGATAGACAGACAGATCAGAGCAGACAAATGTTCTGTCAATACTTCCTAGTTTATAACCACTAGGTTAAGTGCCGAGCATACAAATTACCCATTTATTGCTGAGTTCTGCTGCAGTACTAAGAATGAGAAAAATATTTTGCTAAAATTAGAATATATTGTACTTTGAGAGCTTACATACACGTATTCAACTCAGAAAGCCACCATATCCATAGTACATCTCTAAGCTCTAGCCAGTCACTGGTTCAAGAGTCAATCTTCTGATTTCTTTTAAAATTATTTTCACTCTTGTACCAAATTGCTCATACCCTAAAATCCACACATATACCTGCCAAAAACATCACTTTTTAGGCTGTCATATAAGTTGCCCCAGTCCTATCACCTAACCTGTGTTCATACAAATATATAATTTCCAAAATTACATGTAGCTACATCTACTGTGTATTCTTTTCTTTTGAGGGGAAGGTGAAAGCTTTTTTTTTTTTTAATATCAATTACCTAAATCATACGAGACAAACCT
Organism: Fulmarus glacialis; assembly: GCF_000690835.1. Taxonomy (NCBI): domain Eukaryota; kingdom Metazoa; phylum Chordata; class Aves; order Procellariiformes; family Procellariidae; genus Fulmarus; species Fulmarus glacialis. The sequence continues at coordinate 5,616 of NW_009200480.1, forward strand.
GAAAAATGCACAGAGCAATTTAACTTGACTTAAAGCTATGATGGCACCCAACAGTTCCCTGATTATTAAAGTATATATTAACAAAGACTTGAATTCTTATAGTTTTGTCAACTACCTGTTCATGGTTCTGCAGCCTGCAAATGGATGCAACTCGAATCTTGAATCCAAAGGACAAATCCCAATCCCACTGAAGTTAAACAGAATTATGCTCCAGGAGAAAGAAACATAGGTGTCGGGAAAGGGAAAGTTTCATTAGCTATCTAAAAATCCATCTCTGCACGCGTGGTTCCATCGTGTTACGTGCTACAGTTTTAAGCAGGTGTTTATTGGGCCTGTTTTTAATGGAATTGTTCTATGGGAGACTTCCCTTTATTTAGCAAAGAAATTACAATGATATCTAGTGTCCCTGTACCTTGATATATAACCATAACATAACCACACATGTCCATAATATGGCATATTCCACAGCCTTGTTCCCATCATTCTTTCCTACACTCATTGCAAAATCATCCTCTTTTCACAGAACAATTGACCACTGTGAGGTCATCCCACTGCCATACTGAGCTGTGTGCCATCAACAGCTACACTATTGAGGATACGATGAAGTGGAATGCCCCTTTATGAGAATTTTTATGCAGAGCTCCCACATCCCACATCAGTGATTACTCGTTTACTGAATTCTAATCATTGTGTGAAAATTACTACTTCAACCATTCAGACACAAGCCTAGAATGCTGTGCTGGAAAGGGCTTTCATAACCTCTTTCACAGGGGAATACATTTGAGGAATATCTTTGGGGAATACGTAAGAAACAAGAGAAATTCTAACTAGATCATATTATACATTTCTAAAATTAGAAACGTTTAGTCTTTTCCCAAAGGCCCTTGATATATCCAGCCATAGCTATTACTAGCATTTCAGATGCACATGGCTGGGGAGAGGAGGAAATTTATTTCCACAGCTTTGCGAAAGACATAATTCAGAATATCAAATCTGAATGGGATCGAGATTAGTCTTCTGACTCCAGTCAAAGGGGTCATCTAATTCATTCTCCTGTCCTGTAACATAATCAGTTATTCCAACAGCATTAGCAGCTAGATGTTTGTTCAGCCAGTTCCTAAAACTATGAAGATGCAGACCCATAATATTTCCAATGCTTTTCACTACCTATATTATCAGACAGGTTTTCTAACTTCTAGTCTGAATGTTCCTTGCTGAAGTTTAAGCCCATTATCTCTTGTCCTATCGAAGACGGACATAGAAAAAGAACATTTTTATGTTCTTTGAGAGTTTTACATATTAGAAAACCATTATAATTTCTGTTCATAGTTGTTCTTTTTCAAAATAATCCCTTCATTAAAACTTTCTTTTCTGGTAATGTTTTCTAGATCTCCAAACACTCCCAAGGCTTTAGAAAAGTGATTCAGAATTCTGAACTGAAATTGGGTGACCAGAACTGTAATTTCTTGTGTTATAAAAAAACAGAACTAAAATCAGCTAAAAAAAAAAAAAAAAACAGCTAAACTTCATGCTCAATACTTCCTACTTCATAGACGTACTACAGTGACAGCTTTGCATCTAAAACAGTAATTGAAAAGCAAATATACAAAAGCTAAAATATCCTGAGATACATAATGACAGAACTAGCAGAGTTAACAAGCCAGTAAAAGCTGCTTAAAGTAAAGACAGAAATAATTACTGGTTACAAAAAGTCTTGTTGACAGCATTTAATGCTGGTCCCTTGAATTATGAGAAGCATGCCTTTAGGGCAGAATGCATTGAAATGCTTGAAAGCCAGGAGTATACTCCCAGTTGGCAGTTTTAATAGCACACTTCCACGCTGTGCTCATTTTTATATTGTTAGTAAGCAACTTCTTGAGGAAATCACATTGCAGTCAATGTGCTCTGTAGGAATTTGTTCTTGTCCCCATCAATTGGCAGAATAGCAAGTATACTAGAGCTGGCCATGTGGTTCAGCTTAATGCCGACGACAAAAAGGGCATTCACTACACCTTTGGAAGGAACTCAGATACAAAACCCAAAGCATGCTTGATTTGAATACAGCAGCAACTTAGATGTAGCCAAGATTCTGCAACAGTACCTGAGAAACAGCAATTTTAGAACATGGTACATAAAAAGGAGATGGCAAGTTTGGGTTAAACAGTTTGCAAGAGGGATTCATTAATCTAGTCATGATAGACAGAGTTTCTCCATGACTCTGCTGGATGACAACATGATGTAATCTAGAATATACAAAGAGTGGTAGTACTAGTACTAATCCTGAATCATGTAGCTGAGAAGCGATGTGACCAATCAGAGTAGCACACTTCCTCATCAGCCTTTCTCCCCTTCCAGATTTAGTACAGGCCTTGGAAGATGATGTGTCATTACTTGCAATTATTATTACCCTTTTCTCATTGCACCTCTGCTTAACTTTTTGCAGAAAGAAATGATACAAATCTTGTCTGTGAACAGCGCTGTAGAAAACTCTTCTGAAAACACTACTCAAAATTGAATCTTACCCCTAATTGTACATAAAGCTCAGATTAAAAGGTGTTTGCACCATACAATTACACATCAAAGCAATTACTATTTGCAGATGTAAACAGTACAGTCTGATAACACTTTTAAACAAAAACTGTTAGGCAGTAAATCCACTGGGTTTTTGCATGTAGTTAAACTCAACTGGTTGACATTAACCATATTCAAATAGAAAGAGAGAGCACAATATTGATACAGCATCACCCTCATATACTGACATGTGTAAATACAGCCCTCTCTGATCTTCCTTCAAAGGTCATATCTCAGTTTAAACAGCGTGTCCATAGTACATCCTACAGCAATTCTCCAAAGTTTTTGAAAAGTGGCAGCATCTCAATCTTTTGTAAACAAGGAAGAGCCTGGGAAGGAGACACAGAGGGGTATGAGGCCACAGTTCAGAAACTTTCAGGATGTTTCAATCACAAGCTGCTTGCTGTCTCCTAAATGACACCCTCCATCCAGGAAGGCATGTTGATGACATTGTGCTACTTCAAGGAAAGATTTTTTTTTAATGCATCTTTTTTTTTTATGCAAGTAGGGTGTCTAGGTCTCACAGACAGCAAGCAGTAGTTGTCTGGCTTAAAATTGCTGTTTAGCTGGACTGCATTTCACAGATGTTTTTTGTGGGTACTATTTTCAGATTACACAGTACCAGGTTAAAAATTATGCCTTCTTTAGAAATCTGACAATATTTTGTCACCTGAATGTGGACCATGTCTTCAGGGCACAGAACAAGGGAAAGAAACAGTCAATTTATGTATATTCCTGGATCTTTCTACCAGAGATGCCCTGTTCTGTACTTAGCAGGTATGCCAATGCCACTGAAATCTACATCTCCTCACAACTGACTAAGCAACACTGCCCTAGAGGCTTCACATGTTGTATTCCAGTTGACTAACAAATGCTGTCTTGTTTTTGGAGAAGCTGCCTGCAGCACTCCAATTGCTTCTGGTTGCATTATATTCTAGGGAAACTCTCCTTCAGAATTTTAACTAACTGTTGGAGCCACAGGGTTAAAAAGCCTAGTCTCAGAACTGGGGGCGGGGGGGGGAGGCGGGAACCAATAAGAATAATGTTTAAAAAGAACCTATAGCTAGCACTGGCATTAAAGGTTTCTGTTCTTTAGTTTCTTCTTGTGCTCTTTTCTGCTGAAGATCAAATGTTCATGTGGGCAACCTTTTTTCCTGCATGTTGCAATCTGAAACAAGGCTTGTCCTTGACAACTTTATTAGGCCACTAAAATTTCTCAGTGGTAAGACACTTTTTCTTTAGCCCCTTTAGTCCCTTCTTGCTCTTATCAACATGTCCTTAGCCAAAATGTTTCTCTTGCCATAAAGAAATAAACATGGAGCCATAGAAACAGGGGAATTAAATAGTATGTAGCGCCTTCATTGTACTGTCTACACCCCCAGATGGAAAAACCTGAAGCAGACAAATAGACGGGACAACTTGAAGGAACTCTGCTTTCCTGAACATCCCTTCCTCTGAAAGGATTTCCTTTCTCAAAGTTTTATTCTTCCACAAATATTTCTCTGATCTTCCTTTGCGTGCATCCTCCAATTAGTTATAGTAATAAATAAGATATTATTTATTGATAGGAAATAAGCATAATCCCTATTCTTTTGATATAAAATATTTCTATGAGAGAATCCTTCTCATTTTCAGTTTAATATCAAAGTGTGGGGGTTTTACTTTTGATTTTTGTGTCAAGTAAGGTGTAAGCATTTTGTTAAATAAATGCTAAGGAAAAGAAGTAAAGAAACTCAAAAATCAATCTTAAAGTGACTCAGCTGAACGATGGGCTACATACAATTTATTCCAACAGAAAAATGCTGTGAGTTTGGGAAGAAAACTAGTTCAGCATTTGGAAGACAGAGTGTAAAAATATAAAATGAGCTAAACACTGAAGTTTAATTTGCATTATTGTTGTTTTATTATTAATGTCATTATTACAACACAGCTGTTATCAGAAGGCACAGGGATCAGGTTCATATCCCTCCTCTGTCAGCTTTATGGTATTTCCAATTTTGCTGTATTTTCTTAATAAGTGCATTAATATTGTTTTTAAATAGAAAAGACTATACTTTATATATTCCCAAGGCATTCTTATTAAGGTTTTTTTATCCAATTTAGTACAGACAAAAATGTCAAGACTATTTCTTTCCATTAAACAACATAACTTATTCTCTTGATATTACCTCATTTGTTTTTAAACAGCTCAGGCTGGTAAAAACTGAGGAAGTCTGTTTCATAAATATTTTAACAACAAAGCTGAAGTGCAAGTAATTTCTAATTTTAGAACATATACATACAGCAACACATATGTATGGATTAATGGCATATGGATTTAATGTGTTGTTAGCATCTTATTCAAAGTCATTTTTGTTTAGCATGTGCTAAAGTAGAATAATTTTCATACTTACGGGGAGTAATCTCCAACAAATTAGAAGAAAAATAGACTGAAACGGGAGATACTCCCATCCTTCCTCACAGTAGTCTTATAACAAGATAAACTTTTTTTCTTCCGATACTTGAATCAGGTCTTCTGTGTTTATTAACCTTCTTCACTCAGCTTCCAGTACACCTGCAAATACTGCCACCTCTATCTGCTGTTTAATGTTACCCAGCTATAACCCTATGGATATTTTTTTTTTGGTAACATCTTTTTCAAGTCTTGCTGCTTCTCTCAGTGATATTCATGGTAAACATTTCACTGAGTTCAAAGTGAGTAGGGACAGGTTACCATCTGATTATAAAATAATTAGTTCTCATCACTAGATACACTACCTTTTGTTAATGTGATGCTATGGGTATTTCCTTGTCATGTGAACCTATCTAGGTAGAGAAAATCACACTTTCTGGAATGGTAAAGGATGAATCATTGCTTCTTTTCACTAAAACAGAAACAATTCTAGCACTAGGAAAATAAATTAATAGAAGAATACTCAGAAAAGATCGGCAAGTTTCAGTGTAGTCTCTAGCCTCTTAAAACAGTATCTGGTCACTGCCAGGTTACCGTCTCCCCTAAATGAGCTCCATTCAGTTGTATAGCTTTAGTGCTAGGAGAAACTTTCAACAAATTCCTGTAATTTATGTTCTTTTCTCTCAGCTCCTGATACAAATCCTATTAGGACAGCTTGATGCCTCTGGCAACAGGCATAGCTGGTAAGTTCCACTGGGAAGGTAAATCATCATCCACCTTGAAACATGCCAAAATGAAAATATATATTTTTATAATTACAACTTCTCTAATATTGGCCAGGCTTTGTAGCCTACAGACTTCAGAACAAAGACACTCATGATCTCAACTGCCATACTTGCACCAGTCCATGCAGGACATCTTAGCTATACATTCTAGCTAAGACTTCTGTGTCATACTGTTGACCTTAAATTGGTTAAGTTGTGAGCATTAACACCATCCTTAACAAAGAATTTCCAGACTTTATTTATTGCCTGTCATACAGTCAAGGAATAAAATTAAAAGATTTTTTAAAAGGAAATACAAAGTCTATAAAAGGTCTCTTTCTGTATTTGAGGACATTGATACAATGTGGCTTTTCACAACAACCACCTGTGTGCTTGCACCTTGATGACCTCTGAGTCATTAAAATTTAAGACGCCTATTCAGAAGGCGGCGTCTCTTACCTCCCTCTGTTGTAACTGCGGACTCTTTCACAATATAGGTGTTTATAAAGGAGAGATGCATACCTGAGAGAGATAATAATGAGCTGTACTAGCACAGACCCACTTTTTGTCCATTAATTATTTAGCATATCCACAAGAAGACTAAACATTTAGACCTATTGGGTACCCACTACATGTATGAAAAGCATAATAGTAACTTGCCAGCTGCATACCTTACTCTGGAAAATTATCCTCATTATAAAATATTTATTTCTCTGTAGAGACATAATAGTAATAGAAATAACAGTGCTTGCAAAATGATCTAGTGGAGAGAAGATCAAAATATCAAATGCAATGCCACAGCATGAACAACAAAAACCTACATAAAAGTTGCCAATCTACAGCACTGACACCAGTTAAAAATATTTGTGCGGTAGGGACTAAAATGTCAGACTAAAGTTAAGTACTTGATTTCATCGTTTCCACGAAGACATTTTACACCTGTCACCTTGCTGCCTTGGTTGGCAAACTCACAAGGTGCCCTGAACCCCTGTGGGATACTGCTGTGGGATACAGCCTCATTGGCAACAAAAACAGTTCAGCATGGTTGAAGAGAAATGAGAGCTGAGACATTGTCTGATGGTAGTCTTAAGTTACAATCATGAGAAATAAAAACTATTCATGGAGTCAACATCAGAGGTAAGCCAAGTAGGCGGATACAAATAAGTGCATTCTACAGTTACACAGCAGATAAAAGATATGCTTTGTAAACACTGTAAATGCATTTATGATTTACTAACCCCTTTGCATTAGTTAATTACCATCTCTGTTTTCCAAAGTAAACAGCTTTTTCCTAATGAATCATGATTCAAGTGAACTAAAATTGTGACTAAAATTAAACTGACAAAATATCTATTTTTAGACCTTCTGCTGTTCTTGATTTGAATTACAAGTTGCACGTACCTTCTAAGCAGGCTTTACTGCTGAAGCCAAAGTTCTCTCATGTGAATACAGTAAGTGTGATGGAAATAATGTATAATTTAAAAAATCTTCAACTTTGGATAGGTCAGTTTCCAAATTGCTACATAAATCAAAATCAAAGTGGACATCCTCACGGATTTTAAGGACTCTAAAAGCAAATGTGAATAGCATTTAATGAAATTGATGTGGGACATGGAAACCAAAGAGCATATTTCCTTACCACTCACCATCCCTGAAAAAGTATTCACAACTTGAAGAACAAAACTTATGTATACTTAGGTATCTGTTGTCTGAAAAATAAATCTGTAGTTTATACAGAGAGAATAATCTCTCAAGAAAGATGCATGTTAGCTGCCAGCACCAAAGGTCCTGTGAGATTACACTATTTAAAAAAGGAGCATTTATTTAAAGTACACACTGCAAAATACTCAGCACTTCTGATCAAGTGGAGTACAGAACCACCTCCTACCTTGTATTTACAAAAGCAAAGTTCTCAGAGCTCCTGAACCATACTGGTACTAAAAACAAAGGGAATAATTTCTTCCTAAAATGAAAAATGGGAACTGCCACCATGGTTTTGCCTTTCCAATAAAAAAGGGATCTTTATGAAATAATCACAGAGATAGTTCCTCATTAGACTTTAAATCTCATTCCTCTTTGACTTTTTCTCCTTGTAATGTCTTTCTTACTGCATAAAAAATGGTAAATTCAGATTGCACTTCATGCTATTTGCCAGACAAGAATAACACAGGAAAAGAAAGGGAAAAAAAGTTCATCAGTATCTCTCACGCAAATAGCTTCACTTCCTTCCTCGGACACTGTAAATGTCTCAGGCAAACTCTGTGAAGTCTAACTTGCAACAATGAATCCTTGTAAGGAATCCTATATGCTTTATTGCCTGTAACAGGTATTTCAAGTATAGAAAAGACATATTTGTAGGTGTGGAAAAAGGAGATAAAGTATGGGATAACCTCCCATTTCAAGGCAGTGTTCATATTCTGAGAACATATCCCCTTTACAAGTCATGCAATGTGGTTATTGCTGCCTTTGTGTATGTCCATAGCAATTTGAAGCCTTTACTGTGCTTGATACACTCAAATTGTAAAAAAAGAACAAATCAAAGTTGGGTCCTTCCCCAAGGAACTTACACATACAAGACAAGAGACAAGTAACTACTTACAGCGGAAATTCAGAAAAGAGTTCCTCAGGCACCTAAAGAATGGACTTTATTTGTTGATATTGCTCCTTACAAAGAGACCCTATGCTGAAGTTGCCAAAAGAACATATGCCTAACACATTCTATTTCTTTAACACAAGATGACAGAAGAAAGAAAATGCTGGTATATAATATTGTATGTGAGTGCATAAACCTGTATCATGCTAAAAGATGAATGCTTAAGGGAAGCTATAGGCCAACTAGAGATTGTGTAAAGTCACATGCCAGATATCCACTTCTAGATGTACAGAAATAAAAAGTAAAGAAAGGAGGAAAAAAAGTCACAAGAACTGAAGTCACTAGGGGCTTGCACAGCCTTGCACCTCCTACTTCACACTGTGAATATGAGAACTCCTCTGGGCAAATGAATCCATGATCCTATTAAAGCCATGGGAACTACCTGTTGATTGAATGGGCCATGGTTTTACTAAGGTTATTGAGGGACCACTGCACATTGGGGCATGAATACGTTAAGGCAGGAAATGAAATACAGAAAGCTGTGAAGCAAGTGTCAATAATTAATGCTTTTTTCCATTGATTTTGCAGACTCTCATACCATATTACAGAAAGGGAGTCCAAAAAAGCATTGTCAGTGACCATAGCTTGGCCATAGACTATGTAACACAAAGGAAAATGTACTCTGTCTTTAATACTACTATTAGTTCTGATATTATCTTACGTGCTTTGTTGGGTATCATGAATTGTACTACACTGCACAGTCACAAAGAACCTTCTTGTGATAGAGGCAGGTATGAAGTTCTTATGAACAGCTTAGTCCATAAAAGTCAACATTAGGGCCTCAGTAAGACAAAAATATGATGCCTCACAAATCAATATTAAAACTCCTTATACTTTTTAATATGAGTTCTGAGGGGAGGAAGCAGAGGGTTTTTCTGAGGAAGAATTAACTAATTACTGATTAAAAAATATCAAAATCGGCTTGCAGCAAGCTATATTTTGCCTGTAGCATGATATAAGCAATCGTTTATATACAAGCAACAATTTGTAAATGAGACAAATATTCTGGATACTTATATTTTTGTTAGTTATATTTTTAAATCTACTTCTATAATGTGTTCAATATGCCTTTGAGGTATCTGGAAGGTTATCACTCAGTAGGAGGTAGTCCCACGTACCCAATAAGACAACTTAGGGCTCAAAATGTAGAACTGGTGATGCAATTAAAAAATTAGATTATTCCTGATATGGAATAACTTACTATTTAATTAGCTAACTCATATAGAATGTCACTTGATAAAAATTCTAATATAAAAAAAAATTTATGGATGAAAAAAATGCAAGAGGATTTGCAAGCCACTATGCTTTGATTTGGATCAAGATTTTGACCACCTTCAAGTTTGAAAGTGTTAACATAAAACCTGTTATTCTTAGAAACTGCCATGTCTGCCCATTTAAATGAAGGTTTGGCGCATGGAACCCTTCATTGTTTTGGTTTGGGGCTGGGGGTTTTTTTTGGTTGTTTTAATAGAGCTGTCTCTTTCTTTTTTCTCTTTCTTTGTAAGATGGCAGACTGCCCTGCTTTTACATGCAGGAAGAATCTGCCTTTGTAAGAGCTTATTCTCTCCTGCCAGCCCATCATATTTGCTCACCTCTGTCATTAATGAACCAAAAATGGCAATGGATCTGAAATGGCTGTATCAGCTTTTTATCAGCTTTACTGATCTGGAAAAAAGAGCAAACACCACTTCAGCTCATGACAATATCAATCAGAGTTTCACGAGTAACATCTTGAGGAGCTGATTTATAAAACATAAAGGACTACAGAATTAATTTACTTGGGGCTTAAAGCTAGATTCACTTATTTTAATTTTATTCCAAACTTACTCCCTTTTCATACTATTGTGCAGTTATCAGACACTTTGAAGACCAAAACAAAGCCTGTCATGAAAGGCCACTAGCCCAAGCACTTTGACAGCCCTTATCAGCCAAATCATGAGGAAATAAGCCGGGCCCAAAAATGAGTTACCTAGAATTGGGCAATAGAGTGTAATTTCATGTACAAATTTCAGAGGTGTAGAAAAAAATATTACGAAATCTCTTCAAATAGAGAAAATACGCTAATTTTCACTACCCAGAAAATATGGTCTTATTAATTCAACAGGCATACCATATTCATTTCTGAATATGTAACATTTTAGGGCATTTATTAGAATAATTGGTAAATGAGGAATTGCAACATTGCCTCTTGCCTACTTGCCTCCTGCCCTCTTCCTCCACTATTGCCAGTGGCAGTTAAACGCAGTAATAAAGCGACAGTACATGCCTTTATAAAAGCAACCCATGCTCACATTCCTGAATGTTTAAACGCAGCCACCCTTCCTTTTTAATACAAAAATAGTTATAAACTGGAATTCAGTCATGTCTGCTTGTAAAGCACCAATACAGAGAGACCAAAATCCTGAATGATGTCTTTGGGTGATAGCATAATATAGACTATTAGAGCTGTCACTAATTTCCTGGAGATTAATAAGGGACAGATATTCCCTCATATTGCCATGGGGAATTGCTGAAACATAAAGCTAACAAAAGATGTCTGCAAAAAGACATGCATGTTCATGTCTCTCTCTAAACATGTTCAACACATCAAACATTTCAAATGTCAGGTTTTTTAGATGTCACTAAGTCACCACTCTATGTACACTCTATATGTACCCCATATCTGACATAGGCTTCATAAGTAAGAGAGACTTCTTTTTATCTTAAGGAATACACATAAGCTTGGAGCTAAGTCTGCATTAAATCACTGAAAATAAGCAATATAATCTCAAAGTTTTTCTTATTGGAAGCATGCAGTCTATATGCTTTTAAAGCAGTCACAAGGGAACTAAAAGTGTTTTGTGGTATTACACAACAAACTGAACTATGGGTTCCAGGCACAGTATGACCCAAAAAGGATAAATTAATTGCTTTAACACTTAGGTATGATGAATCAGATACTGCAGAGTTCTGATAGGAATTACAGAAAGAAGTACATGAAAGCGCCAAGTAAGGATTTCACTTATACTAAGTGTTAGTAAGGATTTCATATTCCATCTCAGAACATGAACGAATATTCTGCTCAGGTACGTGGGACTACCTCCTACTGAGTGATAACCTTCCAGACACCTCAAAGGCATATGGAACACATTATAGTGAATCTGGGTTAGCAATATTAACAATGCGTTTAAACTATTGGACATACGTCTACTCCAATTCAAAAGAACTGTTAGTTGAAAAGGATGATATTTACAAGTCAAATGTTGGCATAACAGAGTCACAGCAGGCTAGGACTTGAAATCAGGAGGTTCTGTTCCCATCTCTGCTATCGATATGAATCTTGAACAAGTCTTTCTACATCTTTCACATTATGTTTACGTACTTGTTAACTTACACTATCTACGATACAAGACAGAGTGCTCTATGTTTGTTCAGTACATGCACCCCTTAGCTTGACTAAGGCCTCCTCGTGTTACTAATACAACAGAGAGCACCCATTAATAAATACCAAAGTCACTAGCGATTTCAGAGGCCCTTGATCATGCAAAGTAAGTAAACTATTGTGTTCAAGTAATCACTCATCTCAGCGACTCTGGTTTTTGATTTGGTCTACATGAGTTTTAGATATGAACTACGCTTTCTGACAAGATTAAAAAACAAAACAAAAACACATCAGCTCTGTGAAGGAGAAATTAAAATAGCCTTGAAACCCCCTATTTCACAGGATTTGTGATTTTAAGGTCCTTGGAACAATTTTGTCTAAAACTGTGGGACCAGAAGAGTTTGTGCTAGTACTGATTATTCCATGGTGAATCAGTTTATTTGGCAGCTGCCTGCAAGAGTTAGAATTCTAAGAAGAAATCCAGTTAGAAATAAACTATTGCTGAGGAAAGAAATATGTCAGGAGATGCAGGTGATAGGAGAAGCTTGAAGAAGGTAAACTTGTCATTCACACCCAACAAAATGGCAGTACTTGATGATACCAAATCAAGACCGATTCAGTAAAAAGGTCATAGAAATTGCTGAACAGAAAGTTACACATTTTGTGTGATGAGCTGATACTTGACAGAAAAAAACAAATTTGAGTCTGATATGAAAAAAGCCAGAGGTATAACACCAGTGTGCATGGATAGGAAGAAAAGTTGGCAGACAAAGGCAGAATGCAGCCAAGAACTTGGAACAGAAGCAGAGGTAAAGCAAAGCAATATGAGGAGAGGAGTTAACAGTCAGCAGTTGTAGGTCTGTAAGGACCAAGAAACATGTCGATAGTCTCATGATATAGATGAAAAACATGGCATTTGTCTTCTCTAGACAGTGTTCTTTGCTTCATTATATGTTTAAATAATTGAGAAAGGTATCTAGAAAGAAATTGGCACCTTTTGTCACTGTAGACTTCTAAATAAAGAACAAAATGAATCAAGAATCTGTAGTTAAATTTCCAGATTTAAAGTATCAGTAGCAGCTTCCAAGCTGTAATTATACTCGCTTGTTAACAAAATGAAAAAAAGTTAAGTAGTCTGGAAAAGAAACACTTTTAACACTGTTGGAAGATACTGATAAAAAGACATGATTATTTTTCTAATTGTTATTTTACTGTACTTAATGTACTTATTTCATTTAATTAGCAAACATACATGAAATTTGTATATATGTATGATCCACATACATTGTAAATATAATGCTCCAGTATCAGTGGAGCATTAGGATAGGTGAACATGAAATGCTATGCAGATATGCCTGACAGAAATCCCTCCAAGGGAGCATAAGAGTTCTACGGTTTGGTCTTCAGCTGCTGTAAAGAAACCTACTTTGCTTCCTTCTTCATGTCTGGTCCTGGATCTGTGTGGCAGATGGTTAAGAATTTTTCAATGTATCCCAGAGAGGTAGAGTTTTTAACCAATTTACCCTAAGTGGATGGCATTCTCCTTCTCCCCAAAAGCCATCTGAAAATGTAGACAATGATTTATATCGTGGGATAGGTGGCCAGTGTCTCAGTATTGCACAACAAAGTCAAGGCAATGGAGGAAAAGAAAGGAACACAGCTGGGAAAGAGAAGATAGAATTGCCTACTCCACTACAGCAAGAAAAGTGTAGTTTGCATCTGAGAGCTGAAGAAAGAGTCCTGCAATAACAGGAAAGTAAGCAACTCGTTATTACAGCTGGTAGTGATCTGTATTACAGAAGTAGCTCTCACAAAGGAAAGGGATAGGTCCAAGCCATGATGATCTGATTAGCGTCAGTACTTGAATCCTCAAGAGCTCTCCACCAGTATTCAGTGGTATGTGGGCACAGAATCAAGCTCATCTATTTTTCCTGCCAAAAACATATATGAAATGTTTGGTTTTTCTTTTCAGGCCACTGGATTAAAGTCAGTTGATTTGAAACATTTATATTTTTGCTTTCACAGATGTCACTAGAAATGTGTAGTGAGACTGCAAGCACGGACCTGAAGTTAAACAGCACATGAAGCAAGAGAGGCAAGGATGAAAAACTGGAGTTACAACAATGAAAAATAAAGTGAGAAAGCTACTAGTTTTCATCTTCTGTACAATATTAGTGCCTTTAAAAAAAAAATGCAGACTTCTCATAGGTCAAAGTAGACTGGAGTGATGCTAAGGAGGTCAGGAGAGGTTCTGTGAGGAGCAACACATGGAGAACATGTTCAAGTGTTCTCAGGCTGACACAGCCAACTGTGTCAAAGCTCATCTAATAAAGACTGAAACTTCTCGGCTCATCTGTTTTTTCTTCCATCTGTCAGCCAATCACACTTGTAAAGAGGCATTCAAAACCTAGAAACAAATACCGAGACAATCATCCATAAGATAGGAACAGGTTTTTTTCATGTGGTCACACAGTATCTATGGGACATCTAAGAGCACAAATAGCATGAAATGCAAAAGCTGCAGAATAGCTTTCCACATGCCTCAAATCATACCCTGATATTTTCATGTCATGGCAGCAGTTTTTTATTTCACAGTGAAACCAGTCCTAAAAATCATTATGCCAAGGAAAAGAAAGCAAGGCAAATATTTCCCTGTATCTAACTTAAACATTTATCAAATTATTTATTTTCATGACATCTGAATGATTTTGACATGACTAAAATCTAGCCATTCATCTTCCTCCTTCCTTTACGTTTAAGGCTGTGTATGCAAATGCTTTCTGTTTTCTTCAGCTATGCTAATTAATATACATCTACTTAGTTAAAGTTTTTATGCTCTCTTGTAAATATCTAGTATTAGCCAGAGATGGTCATACATCTGAGTCAATTGGGGCCTGTACTATGAAAGCCTCCAATGATTTCAAGTGCATTTGTTAAGCACTCCACTAACATCTGGCCTTTAGAACCAATCCTGTATCATACCAAGGACTATAAAAACAAGAAAACATTAGTTCCGGAAAATATAATTGTTTGTAAGAAATATTGCAAACATACAAGAAATGACAGCTATGAATTCATATAAGCCTGGGCTGAATTACTTTACCCATGAAAGGTAAAGCATTAGAGAACAGAGATTCTTTGTTCATTAAATAAACAGGTTATTCTAATCTGCATTTAGAGAAAGTTCATCACCTATTTTGGCTGTTGACTAACCTCAAGCTTTTCCATCATTTATTGGAACATATTTTATTCAGATTTTATTTTGTGTTTATAACAAAATCTAAGCCTCTCCTGGATGCTTGTGTTTATGCCATTGTTAAAGCAGCTTATCTCTCCAGAGATTCTGGGCATGAAAATTGCTTCTACAGGGGGCCATACTTGAATCTTGGGATCAGGTGAAAATAGACATGCAGAAGCCTTCTGAGCAATCTAATAAGGTCCACCACTGCAGCTTTTGCTTTCCTCACACAACTGTGCTTTCAGCTTATCCAACAGACCTGCTGACATCACAGATCCTGAGATGTCACGGAAGCCACAACTGCATGAAGAGCTGCAGACCATCCCTCATTAAGCCTACTTGAACCTACATTTCACCACTGAAATGAAAAATAAGAAAGATGTAGATAGGTAGATGACAGGAAAAGGAAAGGAGTAATAAAAGCACTACTGCCATAATTAATTCACATTTTTCAAGCAAACTCATCTCTGAGAGAATTCTAATAAAAGAGATGAGGATATTCCATCTCAAGAAAAAAGGGGAGAAAAGATGTTTTCCTACACTGCCATTTTCTCTCTTTTTTTAATTAACATCATTCAATGATCTTTACAGTTTTAAAACAAATAAGGTTAATCCTATGTGAAGCATCATTAACTTCTTCTTGCATGCTCTGTGATTTTTCGTGTCCTCAGTAGGGACAGAAAGCACAACTACAGACTATGCAGTTAATTATAGTGTAGCTGCTGCCTCAGCTGTGCTGTTACGACTGTGGGAGAACCACAGGGTAGAACTGAAGAGGTCCTTTTCAAGGATGGTAAAAGCCACTGATTTTAGGGCCCCCCTGTGGCAAACCTGAGGATTCTGCTTCATTTTTGTGTTCTATTTTGTACATCATGCACACCCTGGAGAATGAGGATCTCTAATACATAGAGTTCATTTGTTCTACTATATAGTTCTGTGCTGGCAGCTGCAAAAGCGTCATTTCCAGGGTCACCGTTGGTAGCACACGCATCTGTAGTTGCATGGACAAGCTGGGGGGAGTTGGCCAGGGAGCAGTGATCACTGCTCGGGAACTGGCTGGGCATTGGTCGGTGGGTGGTGAGCAATTGTATACTTGTTTAGTTTATTCTATCATCATTATTATTATTATTATTTTCCCTTCCTTTTCTGTTCTATTAAACTGTCTTTAACTCAATCCGTGGATTTTACTTTTTTTCCCGATTCTCTCCCCCATCCCACTGTGGGGAGGGGAGTGAGCGAGCAGCTGTGTGGTGTTTAGCTGTCGGCTGGGGCTAAACTACAACAGTTACGAAAACAGTCTTTTGAGACTTAAAAGGATACGTATCCATAAATCACATTTAGCTACATTTACATCAACAGCCATTATTCACTTGCTTCTCAAACAGAGCCCTTAAAATAGATATTTATATAATTCTTAATATAACCTTCAGGTCCATTTTTTCACAGCCCCCCCTTCTTAAAAGTTAACATCAGTGTAGCCACTTAAACACACATGTAGATAATTTTATTTATGTGAATTGAGTGCTACGCCAAATTCTTCTTGGAAATACTATGCTGCAAAGCTCCCTATCATCTGTTGCAAATACTACTGTAAGAGCACATAGTGACCCTATCCCTCCACTATTTTGTTCTTTTGTTACTTTCAACAAAAGATCACCTAAATGCAGTGAAAATTAATATGATAAAATGTAACAGAAAAATCACATCAAATTGAAGTGACTTATATAATAGCAAGTGTTCTGTGTCTCAAGCAGTGGGTTGGAGTAAATTGAAACTCTGAATATTATCATGGGGGTGGAAAGAGGAGACATAGCTTATAAAGACTGTACTTTTTAGCCTGAGAAATTCAATGCAAGGTCAATCTAGTTTATACAGTCTGCGTATTAAATGCTTAAAACATCACATAATCTACCAATTCAGAAGAATCAGAGTATAAGACTACTTCAAGAAGCACCATAAGGTAAACAAAAATCTATAAATTAAGATGAAATATTCTAACTCTGTCATCTCGTGTTCATCAAGAGAGAATGCTAGCCTTATTTCATTATTTACGGCCCAACCTAATGATTTCTGATCATGTTTTCTACTCCTAAAATGTGGTCTATTAACAACCTTCTTACTGATAAGGTTTTGCTGAATACCTAAGAACACAAAGGTACATCCTAAGTCACCAAATATTTTAAACAGTCAAAAACTCAGTGGAACTAAGGGGTTTTTGTCTTATTATCTCCCTTCAGAAAACTGTTTTTTTCCCCTCACTGTAGCTACTGGCAGGCAGATTCCTGGCACCAAAAGTATATGATGTGACTCTCTTTTCCAGCTCCCAAATTACCCTCTGTTGCTTTCAAGCAGTGGATTAGACTAAAATGAAGCGGAACACTATCACAATGGTGGAAAAATATGTGGAAAGTAGCATATACAGGCTGCATTGTTTAGGCTAAAAATAAGAAACTGAATGTATGAATTCTTTCCACAACTATGTGAGATTCCCTGCATCTATTTCATGTATTCTGTAGCTCATGAGTATGTTTTTGCTTACTAAATGCCCAATTAGTTCATATATATTCATAGACCATTTCAACTACTGGTGATTGAAACAGATGTTATGAGTCTCCCTCTGCGCAGTTTATTATTGGCATAATCACAGAATCATAGGACAATTCAAGTTGGAGCGGACCTCAAGAGTCCAACCCTGCTGAAAGCAGGGTAAGCTATGAGATCAGACCAGGTTATTCAGGGCTTGATCCACTTGAAAACTTCCAAGGACAGACTGCAAAGCCTAATAGAGTATGGCTAATTACGTGCATTACAGAGTATTTTCTTTCCTGACTGCTTGACTGCTAAGTCAACAGAGAAAAATTTAAACATCTCCAGTGGGAATATATACGTATATATAAGCACATACATGCACACACATAGCAAAATATGCTTTCATAGATGTATTCATAATGCTTTCTGCTCCCATAATAACTTTTCAAGGAAAAATATAAGTTTTTAATACTGTAGGAAATGAATAAATGGATGAAGGAAAATGTGATGCCTCTATGAATGAATATTAATTGATACTTTGCCAATTATAAGGAAAGATTCCTGAGTGGCATTAGCATATGTGTTAGCCCTGAGTCAGTGCAAGAGGAAAAAATTATTTCTGCTCAAAGGCTGAGAAAAAATGTTTTGCATTTCCACACCTCAGAAGCTATTTACTTTTTTTTTTTAACAGCTAACTTAATCTCCTTATACTTGTGACATAGTTCAAGCTACACACTAATGAGCACTAGCACCTGTTATCCAGCACTGATGGATTCATCTTACATTTTATGTTGGAAATCCAAGCATCTTTAAGTATAATGAGTGTAATATAAAATACTAAAACTGATTCATAGTAGCTCTCAAGAGAAACATTCTAGCTAATTGAGAATGTCTTTAGGTCAAGTATGTTTGTAGTCAAAATGGTACAGCAGCTTTAAAATGATTGCTTAAGTAGATTTGTTTATTTTAAGAAGTCCTGAGCATAGCTTTCATAATTCATTGTTTCATTTATTTCTGTACAGCTTCTTACATTGCATCTTTCACTTAAGTATCTCAAATCTCCATTAAAAGACATGACTAACCATATTTGGTTTCTCTTCTCTCTATTCCTCTCCCTCCAGGAACGCTATCACATATACAACCTGGCTAAAGAGAGTGGGAAGAAAAAGGGGGAGTCTAAGCATATGTGGTGTTGCTTGTTTCTGTTAGAGAAGAAGCATTTCTCATTTTTTTGAGCTAAAGGTAAGGTAGGCTGTTATCATCCTTAGCTCCTATGAGTCTGTTGCACAGATATTGTGCCATTATAAATTTTGATAATATTAGTCTTTCCAGTATTGCTATAATTCTGCAATTACATTATCATCCTCATTGCTTGCCAAAGCAACATGCACGGTTTCCTAAATTATGCAGACTATTTCATTTAATTAAATGAAAGCTGCCTTAATATCTTTCATGGATATTGCTATTTAAAGCTACAGAACACAATATTCAATTTATATTTTTGTGGTCACTAATGGTTAATGTTATAATAGTCTTCATTTGTATTACATTACTATTACTATGAGAGGCTAAGTATAGGCCATTAATACGAATAATAACCATTTATGTACTATTAAATCTTGCATGGGATTATACTTGGATTTTAAGAGAAGCCAGTAGTATTTTACAAATGTACTATTGTCTCTCACAGTAAATTTATCTCCTGTATCTTTTCTAAGGGGCTTAATTAACAAATATAATTTGTTCAACTGACAGTCCTCCCAGACGCTGAGAAACAACTACCACATCTCTTAAAAACACTTGCAAAACAGTCTGCCAGAGAGATAAAAACAGGTGAACTTATTAAGTCTTCATGGTGGAGAAGCACACCAAATGATACAATTTCAACAGTAATGAATAAATACGAAGGCCTACCTGAAAGAAAAACAGAAGCTACCTGGTTCCATAAAAGTATATTCTTTTTTTTAAGTTTCTAAGTAGCAAAGGCAGTAAGTTTCAAGCATACATTCACATTTATATTAATATTTTACTTTCAAAAAAACACGGACTGGGAGTAGGTTTCTGCAAACCCTACTTCCACTCAATAGTATTTACTCAAATAGTTCCTCAGTTCTTACGACATTTCCAACTTAGCACAATATAATACATACTTAAAAGTGTTTCCTCTTCTCAGATAATTCCATAATACTTCCATCTCACTTCCCCAAAGGAGATCTCATTATCTATTCTAAGAATAATTTAGGGAAAATTCTTACATAAGGACCAGCTGCTTAAAAACATTTCACCTGCCTTGAAACTAAGCAATAATAGTTCTGAATGAAAGAATGTTTTTAAGGGCAGCAATTTCCAAAAAATCTGTATGTGACATTATGATTTTCAAAATAAAGTAGGGTAGTATAAAAACAATCATCTTTGAAAAGCAAAACTAATAATTCTTATGTGAGCAAAAAACTTGGGGGCAACACATTTCCAACTCATATGAAAATTAATATTAAATTAACTCTGCCTTTTAGGAGCACACAAATTACTTCTCAGAACTATAATTAGCAGAACCTGAGCTAAAAAAGGCTCATTGGTTATTGAGGTTTGAGCACCTGACTAAAATCAAGAACCCCTACTAGCACAGATAAAGGAGTAATTTTATTAGTTGAAGGAAGCTTTCTAGCCTGTTTTGACAAGTGTAGAGTCTCTTTCTCCATCTATCTGTGTTTTCCTTGAATGCCCAAGGCATTTAGGAAATTTGTAGATACATACTTTCCATGACAACTGCCTATCAGATTAAAAAGCATAGTTTGAACCTGGGTTCCTCAATGCTAAGTGTCATCTATCAACTCAAAATAGAATGTCCGTATCTCCTATTTGATTCTTCTCCTTTTAATTAGACTAGCTAAAAAATAAGGACCACCAGACAAAAAAATACAAACTACGTATATACATTATATATGTATCATTTGATAATTTTCAAGGAGAGATGATAGGGCCAACCGAGCCTTACAAAAGGCTAACTTCCTTCCACTAATACCAGCCCTGTAACACCAACTGTGCTTCTAGAAGCAGCAAGCAGTACTGCAGAATAATCTGCACGGTCTGAGATCTGATCAGAAACGCAGAGAGTGATGTACTCGTCACAGGATGCCTGGACTGTGCTTCCCAGGAAAGGCAGATACTCAGGAGAAAACCTGTAAACAGGACCCAGTAAGCAAGCAAAGACAGACTTCTTGAGCACAGAGCTCATTGGACTGATATGCACAGCAAGGAAGTTGTCAACTTGTTTGCTTCTATCCTGTCAAGGGAAGCAGAATTTTGTGCCTTTTTCTGGGAATTAACTAAGAATATAGCTCAATCATTTAATTTGTGTAAACCAACAGAAAGTATACCATCAAACTTTAGCTACTTGTACTAAAAGAAAAACATTATGGTCTCTACAGATGATCAGACAAAGAAAACAGAAGAGTTACTTACATGTTCATCCATCACATTCATTAGTCCATTACACATATTGATCCTTCATTTACTAAAGTAAATACCACATGGTGTTGAACACCTCAATGTAAAGCTCAGTAAGGAATCCAGTTAATCACAGAATCACAGAATACCAGGTTGGAAGGGACCTCAGATATCATCTGGTCCAACCTTTCTTGGCAAAAGCACAGTCTAGACAAGATGGCCCAGCACCCCGTCCAGCTGAGTCTTAAAAGTGTCCAGTGTTGGGGAAAAATGACATGCTAATGACAGCTAACAAGAATAATTATGCAGAAGAGATAGCTAATATATATTCACTTTCATATATTTGGGGCCAGTAAATTACTGTACTGCATCGCAGATGAGATGCAATTCTCTAAGGAAAAGGAAATCAAACTGATATTTCAGTATCAAGTCAGTTACATACATAGAGTTGTGAATAAGCCAAATAATCCAAATAAAAAGCACTGGTTCAGCTCTTTATCTGGAGAAAATTTCCAATTTCTGACCTGAACATCCAGCCCTAGTGTTCATTGTTTAACATGGATCTGACATAAAATGAGGAATAGGTAATTATAACTGAGACCAAGGACAGCTACGCTCAAACAATTCCTATGCATGAAGCTACCAGAAAATATCAGGGGCAAAATTATCTGCTAATGATTTCATAATGACAATCACCAGCTCTATTAGCCTAATGGTCCATAGTAGCAGAATACAACTGCAATGCACTCTGGAGTTTCAGATATTGGAGGACAAAGCTCCAGTTTGTGTTCCTAAGTAAACTGCTGCCACCTGTCCTGTAGGCTTACTTCTGCCTGTAAAAACCTAAAGGGACCTTTCATGCTTGCAGTCAAAACAAGGTTTTTGACTAGGGATGTATGAATAATTATTCCTATAATTAACTGGCCAAACTGGGACGCTAAAAAGAAATTCAATGTACTCCAGAATTATATTTTTTTATATTTGCTGATAAAATTAAAAAGCAGTAAAAAAAATTGTTTTGAAGTATATCACTCTCATTTAACATAAGCATAAAGTTATATCTAGGAGATTTTGGACCAACCAGGGCTTAATTTTACTTAAATTAAACTCAGCAACAAAGCTTTTTTTTTTCTTCTTTTTTTTCTTTTTTTTTTTTTTTTTTTTTGAAATGTACAAAGGTATTTGACTTTCAAAGACATACATAGTTTCAATGGGGAGGGAATTAAATACATTCAACACACAAACTACTGATCAAAATATGTAATCTTTTTCTGAGAAAAGTTACATCAGAAATCTTTGCTTAGACCTAGCCAAATGCCTTTAACTGCACCCTTGTATGTTTGCAAGGATCAAACATTAAGTACTATCTTTGTCCTGTAAACTTGTGCGACCTGCTTTCTCAGATCTTTGTTCTCACCATTTTCATCATCCTTTTTAACTCCTGAACATTGTCAGTCTCAGAAGTCCTTCTCCTTTTTCTGCCACTTTATGTTCCCCACAGTGAAGGGATTAACTTCTAAACTTACAAAGCCAAACCCAAACATTCTCCTGCTAAATATTTTCTTCTTTAAGATCACACAAGACTGACATATTCCCTTCTGGAACTTTTATAAAAAGAAAGCAGCAGAAACTAGCTCTATTAGTGTCAGAGAAACTACCCTGCATGTTCATCATGTAAGCTTATGGAGAATTTAGTCCATAATTATTAAAACCCTGTATTTGTCACAGCTATAGAAGCAAAAGGGCTGCTACACCAAAAGAGCATCCCTCTGCGATGTTGTATCTACAAAGATACAAGTTAAACTAAGAAGAATGAAACTACACCATAATCACTGCAAAAACTGCAAGTGTGTCAAATGTGTAAAGCAATTCTTCAGAGGTACAATGCTGGAGGTTGTCATGGCAACTCTTCTCGCTCCTTCCCACTGATTTTTGGCAAGCATTTTTAATTTTTTTTTTTTAAAGCATTTTTACTCCTTCCCTCCTGGCCCTTTTTCCCCCCCTTCACACAATATGAATGATATCACTGAAAGTGAAGACCATGCAAACACATCAGTGTGCAGCCACTTCAGACAGAAGACTGAAGA
Organism: Fulmarus glacialis; assembly: GCF_000690835.1. Taxonomy (NCBI): domain Eukaryota; kingdom Metazoa; phylum Chordata; class Aves; order Procellariiformes; family Procellariidae; genus Fulmarus; species Fulmarus glacialis. The sequence goes on from NW_009200480.1 coordinate 28,658, forward strand.
TACATCTAGCCTATACATATTGTGGGCTTTATGCTATCACAAGCACAACCGGCCAGCTAGCAATAAAAGCTTTTTTTTTTTTTCCTATTTAAGACATTGTATGTTGTTGAGCTGTTAATGTTTACTGAAAGACTCTAGACAAGAGCCAGCTTAAAAGGCCTGGGAACCTGAGAGGTCTATGAGTTTACGATCTCCATTACACCTGCAGACAAGTTTTATGCCAATAGTCTCCTTTCGTTCTTGTCTTCTGAAGAGCTACCTTGTTGCCCAGGCATCTTTCTACAGTCAAAGTATGCAGGTATTCTGATTAGTAACAGAAGGATTCTTAAGATTATGCTCCCAGAGTACCTTTAGAAAACAGATCTAGGAAAAAGGCAATCTTCTCCATCTGCACTGCAGTCACAATTTGTTCTACTCATAGCATTTGCTGTTCTCTCCATGCTATGGCACAACATGTGCCATGAATATTCCAGAGTACCTGACTGCTCACCAGCTGAAGTTAAGCAGTCTAAAGCCCCTTTAACTCAAAGGCACCCTCAGAAATGTCTCTGTGTGACAGACCATGATAAGTTGAATACATGATGCAAGCTGCTGATAGGATTCTAAGTCAGGTAATAGGATTTCTGCCCACAACTTTGAAATACCTGTGGTTTTGCTGCACAAGAACAATTATCTTAAACTTCTGACTAAGCGGTAAAAGGCAGCACCAATGTGCCGTTTCTCTGTGCTCAAGCACAAGGGTGAAATTGAAGAGCTGAGTTCTCGCAGGATCAGAGCCTGCCTCTGGCTACTCTGTGAAGCCCATGGAATGCTCCCCCACCTCCAGCAATGGATGCATGCCCATGGGTATTCTCCGTTCATAACCAGCTTCTATGGAAATGAAACCCATTTTCAATTTTAAAGGCAGCTGTGAAGATACATGATTTCTACCCAATTTCCTTCTCCAGAAACAGAATGTCTGTTTCAGAATGTATGTCCCGAGTTCAAGATTCTTTGAACACAATGACTTCACATTAAATTGACCAAATTTTTGTGTGAAGAAAATATTTTTATGGCTTGATCTTTCAAGGAAAATCACTCAAACATGCTAACAGTGTTCTGGGATATATTCTTATGTGTTCTATTTTATTTCAATAAAAGTTAAATTATTTTAGCAAAGACAAAAGGTCCATCTAGTCCAGTGTCCTGTTTCTGGTAGTACCCAGTATTCAGGATGATTCCAGCAACTATGGACCATATTTCTATGCAAACCCAAAGTCTACACATACAGCTGAGGAAAGACCTCAGTTATTTGTCAACTTCTGATTTAGGTCCTGTGAGCATTTTACAGACTTCTCTATTGGAAAGTGTGGGAGAAAAACTATTCTACAACTAATGCTACCCACAAAGTCCTACAAATATCCTCAAAACTCCAGGGATAGTAACCAAGACCATGCAAATCCATGTGAAAGGCAGCTTGTGAAAGGCAGCTACTTTATCTCCACACAACTCACACTCAAATGCAAGGAAAGTACTTGTGTTTTTAGCAGAATGACCAGACCATACTTACCATGTTATAATAGCATAGATATACAGACCTCATGAGGGTTAGCAAAGGAATAGTCAGTTATGAGACACTGCTGATGCTTGAAAGAACTTCCTGTGTAATGTATGTATTACGATAGGACAGTTTCACCAGATCTTCAGAGGAATGTCACATAAATACCTACTATGTTGCCCTCTAGAATTACTGCAGATCAGTTAAGGTGATTCTATTCTGTTTAATACACATAAATATAAGCTAAGTACAAGCAAAGGTACCAGATAATAAGTATCAATTATATTTGCTAAGATGCAAACAAAAGAATTTTAGGTTTGTCTTACTAAAAATAGTAAGACTCATATGAACTGGAACAAAGCTGTTTTACAAAAAAGACTCAGTCCTTCAATCTTTGTACTTGCTATTCCAGATTTTAGCATTTGAGAATAAAATGCAGCACTTGAAGATTTTGATTGGTAACATTATACAATTTTCAGTAATATAAACATTATATTCTATCTAAAATTTGATCAGTTTACTGTTTAGCATAAGAGTACAATCTGAAAGAATTTACTCACAAAAACAGCTCAAGAAAACAATTTTCCTTTCAGGTTTCCCTTAGTGTTCCCCCTTTCCCCAGCCATAAACCAGGTGAAGAAATGGGATTCAGTGGATCTAAATGGTTGTTACCCTACCACAGTTATTCTCCATAGGAGGTGAGACTTATTGCCAGTGACGGAGCTGCTTCTTTAGATTATGCGGCAAAGGTTCATGCACCAAGATCTACAATTCTCAGACTCAAGCCCTCTCAAAGACTTAAGGATACAGGACATGCAGCCATCACTACCTGACTAACTGCTGCAGAATCAAACATGGGGAAAAGTTCACAAGTTCTACCATCAGAATTTCCACAAAGCTTATCAACACCCTTCATCTCCATCAGGTATTACCATGCTGTGCACATTTAGTAAGAGTAGCGCAGCTGCTGCTTTTGAATACAGAGTCAGAGCTGACTCTTCATCTTCTTACTCTTTTAGTTCTTGCACAGAAACTAGAAGTGGATTCTTAGATAAAGCATTTCAGACTATACAGATCAAAAGTAACTCACGGACCAAAACAGATTCCCAGAGCACTGGTACAACATGCTGCATGAAGCATACCTCAATAGGTACGTGGCTGTCATTCCAAGTATTTCTTAAGTGTATCTTCATGTAGAAAATGTTATGGAAATCTATCTCAAGTCAATAAAAGGGCTAGATAATTATAGTGAAGCCTATGTGTAAAACGTAAGTTTTACCCTTTTGTACACCTTTACTGAATAGAAGACTCTGTGTCAGGCACAATACATTAATATCTTAAGGAGTTGGGGAACACAATCTGAAGTTCCTTAGTAAAATGCAGCAACTGTAGCCAGCAAATTGGATGGAGATTAAGTTAGCTAACAGCGGCCAGAACTGAATGGAACAAATGCCAAGTCATTACCAATAGTTCAAAAACCTGTGAAGATTTTACTGGTTTGTTAGTGCAGATTTATGAGCATATTTGTCAAAGTACACATCGCATTGCCTAACCTGGCTACTCTTCACAGCCAGTTACTGCTGTGAATTAACAGCATCACTCTTTTCTTCAGAGGCAAATGTGTGCTGGAGTCAGGGGGAAGGCTACAAGAAGGATCAGTAAATATTTTACATGAGCAGCTCACTTATATATTTGCAGGGAGAAATCTCACTCCTACTGTTGGGAGTTTGGTTCCTAGTAGTTATAGAGAAAAATTAGGAACTGGGACGCTTCTATTATTGTAAGGTATAGCTTCATTATTAACCATACAAAAACGGTAAAACTAATTTGTGTGCTGTACACACAAGGAAAACAGAAAGACTAGGTAGGTATGTTTATTTCTGTATCTACAGCAGAGAATGGCAGAGCAACACAAAACGTGGAAAAAAAGGGGATGAATCTATTTACTCGTAAGTAGTGTTCTTTCAAGGGCCAGCATAGGATCCAAAAGCCACGTAAAATGGATGGAAATCCTAAGCTTTATAGGCTTCAACTGATCTAAATAATGAATGAGCTTGTGTCAATATTCTGCTCATTTTATTCAAAAGGCAATGACTGGACTTGATCAGCACTAAAATATATCATAAACAGAATGGGATATATAACAGAATGGGAACTAAAACAGTATGGCTATCAATCAGTTGCTGAAAACAGTATTTAAAGCACTGGTCCCAGCCTCCTTGTGCCAGACAGAAAGCAAAACTAGTAAGAGAAGATGAGGTTAGTGCACTAGAATAGACACCTTGTGACCACAAAAGGAGAACTGTTGTACATACATAAATAAGTTAGTTTGGGTTTGGTTTTGTTTTTTTTTTTTTCCTTCGTGTCTTTTCATTTACAGCAAATCTAGAGATGCTGTTGTCTTGGATAGTTAAAAAGCTGTCATGCTATATTGACTCACATTTTCATGGGATATTTAACATAGCATAGGACACTGCATCATTGTGTTCAACATGAACGTGTAGGAAAACTCTTCCGCAGATTCAGCATACTTGGCAAATTTGATGTCTGTATCATGTACAAGGCATTTCCAGTTGTACTTACAGCCTTTTCTCTGGTCACTATCCAGCCACAGGTAAATTGAGAACAGTGCTAGCATAACACAAAATTTGCAAGGTCTAACTCTACTGTAGTACAGACTTAACAATAATCAAATTTGCTTTAAAGTTTATTCTTCCATTGTCTGTCTTTTTAACTTCCGAAATAATTCCATATGATCATGAAAAATGTAAAAGTAAAAAAAAAAAAAAAAAAAAAAAAAAGAGGTGTAAAGATACAGTCTTTTAGAAAGCAGTACTGTATAACTACTCGAAAGCACTCTTGGGTAACGAAATAATGAGTCTAACAGGTCACTGATATCGGAGAGTATGTGTGGCATTTTATTGAAAGATGATACAAAAGAATAGGATTGATATGATACCACAAAATTAATAAGTACATGATAAAAATCTGTAAAAATACACT
>NW_009200480.1:33217-35282 GCF_000690835.1 Fulmarus glacialis
TCAATAAAATTGTTGCTGCTGATTCATCACCTGCTGGAAGATAACTGAACTGATTTCAGTAGGTCTTTATTGGAACCTACTTGTGTTTTCTTAGGCTATTTATAGGAAGGACATGAGTTTGTATAATTATCCTTTGGCATCTGAATAAGCCTAGACGATTTTGAACCCTACTTTTTTTCTGTATAACCTGAGAAGTATGCGATGACAAATTGTTGCTGCTGATTCATCACCTGCTGGAAGATAACTGAACTGATTTCAGTAGGTCTTTATTGGAACCTACTTGTGTTTTCTTAGGCTATTTATAGGAAGGACATGAGTTTGTATAATTATCCTTTGGCATCTGAATAAGCCTAGACGATTTTGAACCCTACTTTTTTTCTGTATAACCTGAGAAGTATGCGATGACATAAGCTCGTTTCTTGATTATACCAATCATTCAACCTCTTAAGGAAAACAAGAATATAATTTGTTATGATACAAAGATAGTGTGTTTTAAGGAAAAAAATTCATTTATGCAAATGAGGCCTGGTTTTATCTGAGGGGGAAAGATATAATAGTTATGAAAAACCTCACAACCACTTCCTCATTTCATAGTAAAAAATACCACTGAATCAAAAACATGTCAAAGGTAACAAGAGAATGCATGACATGAGTTAACTTGTAAATACAAGTTACCTACCTTTGAGAAACATCAAATCTCCACCTGTTTTGCTTCAAGCACTGCAAATGGTTGCTTGTAATAAGAAAGCAATGGCTGAGAGTGTCTCATGTCTCTCCTAAAAGAAAAATGGGCAAAAATCTGCATTTATATCTATGCTGTGTTTACATCTTACATATGTCTCTATTGACCATTTATGCCATTATAAGTTTAACACCACAATCATAGCCCAGTGTTAATAATTCAATGTAATGTTATATACAGTTTCCTGATACAAATGAGCCCTGATTAAAGCCATTCACCTTTAGATTCCCACTCATCACTTGGGATTTCTATTCTGTTAGTAACAACTTCTTCAGGTACAATGCTGCATTGTAGTAACAGATCTATAATCATCTCCCTCCACAGTAAGCAGTGGGAGCACCCCATGCTTTTACACATTTCAATAATCATTTAATCATATACATTAATACTGAATGTATGTGCTTACTTACCGATTCGTTGTAAAAATTTAAAACAACGAATGGTAAGTTGGATAAAATTGCATCTTTAAGAAAAAGGAAAAAATTATTCTGAAGGCAGGGCAAACCGCTTCTTTCGAGAGCATAAAGCTGTCACGACAGGTGACTCACGTTGGGCTGCATTAGTCATGTCATGGCACATTATATAACCAGAGGCAATTGACACAACATAAACTGACACATCACAACGTAGCTTGTCAGCAGTGATATGTATAAAGCTAGGCTTTTTAAAGAAAACACAGGGAAGAAAGTATTGTGGGTTTTATAAACACCACCTTGGAGAAAAAAAAATGGTGTGAAACATTCTGCTGCGAGTTATATTTTTACACGGACACATTCTGCTACCCCTAGTTTTTTGGAGGATTTGAATTGAGTGTACTCACTGATCTCAATGGGCTGAATTCAGCTGAACCCCCAAATAGCTTAATTCTTTTTCTCAACATGTATATTAAGCAATTTTATGGTTTTCCTTTAGATACTGCATTCCTACCTGCTCTCTGAAATGACCTCGCAATGTTCATTTAGGTTACAGTATCACTACATATAGACTTCAGCTCACCTCTTTGGAGAGCACTCACCAGGTGCCCCATCTCCTGTTAACCTGCGCTATTGTAAACCATACATCTGAAATTCCCCTGGAATCCAGTCACGACTTGGTACTGCCTCCCTCAGGCAACCATTTTGAATTTCCAAATGCACACTTCTACCACTTCGCTTTCCTGCGCACCTTGGAAGGAGGAAAGCTCGTATGCTTGCGCGGGAAGGGCACGGTCAACCCATTCACCAGCATTTCAGAGAAGTCGCGCCATACTTCAGAAGTGGAAGCTAACGACGGGGGATACGTTTCCCAGCGCTTCTCACCACACACGCCCCTGGCCGAGGCAGC
>NW_009200481.1:0-15951 GCF_000690835.1 Fulmarus glacialis
GGAGGGGAGGGGAGAGGAGGGGAGGGGAGAGACAGGGAGGGAAGGGAAGGGAGGCAAGGGAGGGAGGAACTAGGTAGAATTGATTGGGATGGACTAGGAGGAAGGAACTGGGAGAAAGGAACTGGAAAGAAGGCAAAGCTGTGATTTTGAAAAACTAAGCATTCTGTAAGAAAATAACATAACAAGGGAATACACACAAACACATCTCAGTCTATTCGTCTGTGTCATCTCAACTGTTTTTCTGAATTTGCTTACAGAGGAAAGTGTATCCTGGATATTGATATGCAATCAAGCAGGACATGATATACCACTTATCTTGAGGGCTGCATTTTCCTTAATGTAGCAACAGCATAAATGTGTGAGTGGGGGCTGTCTTTTTAACCATAATTTAAGGTGGTAAATTGCTAGCTATTTGTGTGATAAAGTGTGATTAAAGCTGAACCATAATGTGTAACTATACAATCAAAAGAAAGATTACTTACTAGGTTTACTGTGTGAGCCTCTTACAAAACCGTCGAAGACTTGTCTCACTTTAAACCTTTCCTTTTCTGGATTAAATGTTGCTGTTAATACAGTTATACTACGTCTTAATGATTATTTTAATTCCATCAGTAATATTGTAGTTAAAAATACAGTTTGGCTCCTTTATTATGAAATTTACGGTAACAAAGTCTTACAAGTTTAAGATGAAAGACCCACAATATCTACACAGTAGTCACTGTTAAATGACCATAGGTCCAACAATAAGAGGAGTTAGCAATACACAACCAAAGTGTTCACTGCATTTCCACATAACCAGGTGACAGATAGGTTAGGAGCACATCTCAAGTTAGGTCTGATGACATACAGACCTCAAGAGTCGCAATGTTCACAGGTGCTAGCATCTGAACAGTCATAGAGCCAACCATGACCAGCTGTGGGGTGTTTTCACCGTATGTCCTCACTGTACTCAGTCAATGCGGTTTTCAAAGGGGTTGCAACACAGAGTGTCTAAAACAGAAGCTTTTTACTATGGGAGTTTGGGCAACATGTTTTTCTGTTTTACCTTTGCAACCTTTAAGCAGCAGAAGCATCCAAAAATGTCTCAAATTAAAGAGACTAAGGCAACATAGAAGAGATTTGGGGAAGAGAGTCTTTATTACTGATTTGTTCAGAATCTAAAAAGGCAAATAACACAGTTCACAAATATTTTCCCAAGATTTAACTGCTACCTTTGAAGATAAACGTTGTATGTAACAGTGCCACCTGGTGACTGAATGAAATAATTCTGTTAACTCAATTAACTATTCATAAGTAGAGTCCCATAATCCCTGGAGTGAGTGACATAAGCCCAAACAATAAGCAGTCTATTGCCAATGTGCTGTGGTTCAAAGCTTAATTTTAAATTTGACAAATGTTGAGATCCAAGCTCTTTCTTAAAGCTGGAAATACATGTAATACTCAATAACTCAGTGAAGCTGAGGGTACTTAGTACGTTCAAGATTTGTCACCTAAGTGAGTCAGCAAGATTTTAACTTGACAGGATTAGTTTTTGGTTGAGATATGTGTGAAGAGTAACTGCTAATATTTGCTCCAGAGTAAATACAGAGAAATTCATTTTCAGATCATAAGCATTGATTTGGATGTGTCCATACTTAAGTGACAATCCATGTTGTCCACAGCAGAAACAACCAGAATTTGCTTCAAACTTTTCAGTTAAAAAAAATTAGCTTCTTCCAACCCTTTGTTCTACTTTAAGTATTGTATTTTCAGCTAAGGAGCCTGGAAGCAACCATCCACTAAAGTCTTACTAGTAATTGTTCCTGATTAACACAAGAACATCAATAAAAAAGAGAATTTAACACTTTTTTTTAATTAAAATAATCAAGTCAAGGAAAACAGCCTACGTGACAGATAGCTTCTGTAAAAATAATTGACTCATTAATCTTAACCATATGAACATGTTCACATTAGCAGGGTCAGCTGCTAGAAAGGATGCAACCATAGTTATATATTCACAGAAGTGTGAGGTTGAAGATAGCCTAATTGCACAAAAACTTTCCTTGGGAACTGAATGGAGACTTTAGAGAAGATAGCTATTCACTGCCAAAAGCAGAGAAAGTTTCAGTGGGATTCTCAAATCATAGCATATGGATTATAAATTATTTAGGCAAAGGAACGTCCTTTCATCATTCTAAATAGAGCAGCCAGCACAAAGATGTTTGGATCACTGACTGGGGTCTCTAACAGTATCTACAAAAATACATCCTTAACCTCAGTGCAAAGGTATCTGTTATAATGTTTTCTTGGTGATAAGGCAAGGAGACCTTTTAAGCTAAATAGCTTCGGAGTTGAATTGGGTTAATGCAAAAGGCTTCACACTTGCAGTAAACGTTGATGCCAGCACATGAGAATATATAGATATTCAGGAAGAGTTTTCAGCAATGTGGATATAGTTGTTGAATGAAAATACAGACAGAAATCTATCACTCTGTTGATTACACGTTATACACGATAAATCTTTCTAGCCATGTAACCCCATAATGATGGTGTTGCCACTGCCCATAACAGGCCACAGGCTTTTCCCTAAGCTAACAATTCAGGGCTCAGTACCTGACAAGGTTTGTCTGAATTTCACATGGACTCCCTGGAGATTTGTTTTAGTTTAGCAGTAAAAGCAATTGTCTAATGACCAGGTAACTGGTAACTACTGTTTTATGTTTTGTTCAGCTTTGAAAGTAAACTGTGTTACAATAGTTACAGCTATACAGAGGTATGCATTTAGTAGCTAAAAGCAGCGATAACAAGGAGTTAGTCTATGTGGAATGAGATAGCTGTGACTTAGAAAGAAAGGTAGCATGGATAAGCAGAGGAATCAGATGGCAACAGGGGCCTTCAAAGCCCAAGCACAGAGCAATACCAGAGGCCCTGCGCTACAGGCAGCTAACTAGTCATTCCTGGTCACTGAAGGAGTGCAGCCCTGGGAGCTGGGTAAAACCAGTCTCAGTGGTAATACAGAGAAGAAAGAACAAGCATCTAAACAAGAGCAAAACACACCTTATATAGTGTAACATGGACTTGTAGACCAATGAAGGAAGAGCAAGGTACAGAGCATGTTGCCAAGCACACAAAATTGACCGCTAGTATACCCTAGGTGGAAAAGAAAGAAACCTTTAAGATCAACTTCATCTTTTCCCCTGCAAATGGCTCAGGATACTGGTGACTGGCCATACCCCTCAGTCCTTGGAGTGAAGCTACCATCAACCTTAGGGCTCAGAGGGCTAGTGCAAGACTGAGCAGAGAGAAAAGGGTAGACTTTAGGAAGTTTGTGCCTGTACCATTTTAACTATATGTGATTTGATCTGTAAGCATTGGTATCATGTTAGTATCTTTGCAACTGGGCTACAAAAATTCTTCAGTTACACTGTTAAGATTTTAATCAGACTAACAATGGATTATTGGCTTTGTGTGTAAGGTGTGTGCCTTTTTCCTGTAAAAGGATTTTGAGTGTAACAAGCTGGCAGGAGTTAAAGCGATGTTTTGTAACAACGTAGGTACACAGATTGGTAGTACTTCACATTAGTTATGTTACTCAGCAGTTAAGCTGGCAGAAGAGGATAGTGTCCCTGTCACAGGATGTTGTTGCACAGAGCATGTACCATTCTGAAGCACCTTAATTCTTTCATTCTTGGTATTTCAGAAGAGACACAGAGGTTGCATCTAGGCAGTTCCAAGTTGCTGCTGACTGGATCCATGTGGGGCATATTTGGTTGTCTCCTACGTTACTTGACCATGAGACTTCTACACATGAAAGTCAACTGTTGTGATTGCATTGTCGATAATAATATACTATAATAAAATGGGATGCAAATAAGTGCTTGGAACTGAGCCAGCTGCTGTAAATCTCAGTTAAGCTGTGAGGACAGCTCCTTGAAACTATCCAGGCTAAAACAATTGATGGCAGTTGAAGATCTGGGTCAGCACGTTTCAGAACAAGGAACTGCCTCCACTTTGATTATTTGGAGAATAATTGTTGAGATAAGCTTATTACCTCTGATCTTCTCAAATATCTGCCTTTTCAGTGTCCATGATTGCCATCTCTTAATTCTCTTTCAATTTTTTAGTTCAGAGAGCATGTTAGCTCATTAAAGCCTACATTATTTTCTTAATATACTGCAGTGTTTCTCTTGGAATCAATAGGGGCTATCAGGTAGCATGTCTTTCATGAGGGACTGTAAGTAAAAAGGCGAACCTTAGCTATCCAAGCACATCTCCTCTAGAGCAACATAAATCATTACTCTTCTCTTTACAGAAGTACAAATAAAATTGGATTGTAGCTTATGTCTTAATCAATGCAAGTTATCAGGTATTTTCATGCCTCCCTGCTAAAAAATTAATATACACATTACAGCTCTGACTAGTGTTTGTATATGACTGTAACCATTTCAAAATAGTATTAAATATACTTATTTCTTATTTAGATGACGTCTTCATAAATATCCTTTAAATGTGGCTTTTCAGATAGGGCCTTTTTCAATGCTTATTGGCATATATTCCATGCCCCAGGCCCAAAGCAAAAACTACATATGTCCAGGCTTTGAACAGCACAGAATTTAATCACACCAACTGACAACGCTGGATTTCAAAATAATTTAGTGGGATCTTTTTTTTTCTTCCTTCCTTTTCTCATGCCCTCCTCCAAATTAAGAAAAGCAATTTGCTTCATGATTTTAAACTATCTACAGTCATTAGACAGATTAATCAATCACCTACAACTTTTTATATGGAAATAAATAAAATTAGCTTTTGAGAAATAGATTGAAGGAAAAGCAAGCCCACAAAACTAATTTGTTGGACGATGGGACAGTCATAGTTCAAACACAACCATCAAACACCACAAAAAAAAAAGGAGATTCACTTTTAACTTACATTCAGAAGAAAAAAGAAAGGTTTCCAACTGAGCTTAGACCAAAAAGCAGGACATTTGCCAGTGACTGAGAGATCTATGGGATGAAGACGTCTTATCTGATCCAGAAAGAGATTTGTAAAGGCTTTTTCACTGTGTTGGGCAGTAACTTAACAGTGCAGACTTTAACCACAATAATTGTGTAAGAAAGAAATACTGCAAGTATGGGAGAGACATTTTTGGTATCTGTCTTGAAGGAAGGCATTAAGCAAAGCAAAACAAACCCAAACCAAACCAAACCAAATCAAACCAAACAACAAACAAAAAACCCAAAACAAAAACAAAACAAAACAAAACAAAAACAGGAAAAAAAATTGCATTCTAATGTGATTTACTAAAAGTCTTGTTTATCCAGAATGCAGTATTTTTATAACACTTTAATCATATACACATTTTCCTCAGTTTTTTTCATGCATGCTTTAATAAAATCCAAGTTTTTTGGTGTGCTACAGTCATCTTCAGTTTGTTCTTTTTCAAATTCACTGACATCTAAATACAACCAGTGTCCTCTTAAAAAGAAAACAGTTAGAGAGCTAGCTGACAGAGAAGGAACTGTGAGATTGACAGGTGCATTAACCAAACCTGTAAGAAGCTCCCAGAAGATAGAAGTTTTACCTTGAAAGCTAAATAGAAGGTTAAAAACAGGTATTCAATATATTGTCTTCTGTGAAGATACAGTTGTATCACTAGTAAGTGTAAGGTGAGCCAAAGTCTACCGAGGAAGGTCTGAAAATGAAAAGATGGGGGGGGGAGGGGTGTCTGTCATGGCAACAGTGTCTAGGCATCTATTTAAATTTGTCTTTGAGAAGTCCCCCTTGGACTTCATCCCCATTCACCAACATTCCCAATGTTTCCTACAGCTCTGGTAATTTTTTCCAGACTTTTTATAAAAACAAGCATTCCTGAGGCTATTTTTCCCCACAGCTGTTTTTCATTGTTAAGCAAATTGGATTTGCACTCAGCAGAGACAACTGTAAAACTACTTTGATTTGGCAAGACACAAGCCTAGTGACCCCCACCTGCTCTCCCTTGCCCAGAGCTCACAGTGGGGTGCCTCGCTTCATAGAAAGTCTTGAACTTTGACGTCATTTCTTTTTATTCTTGCATTCTCTGAGTTCTAGACGCACCAGGTTGTGGCTGCAGCATAGGCTTAAAAAAAAGAAACCTGGAGCTTCATTGGTATTCCTAATTTTTCCCTGCTAAAAAGGAAGAATAAATTAAAATCATTTTCCTTGAACTCCCTATGATGTTTGATTTCATCAAATGCCTTCCAGTTCTTAGGTATTTTTACAACAAGCCCAGAAAATGTCAGTGTAAACGTATTCATATTATTATATAAATCAATTCACTCCTTTTTTTTGTCTTCAGGCCACCCTTTTACTCTTCTTTCCAAAATCTGTGTAAAACTGATTCTCACTAAATGCAGAAGAGATAGATAGTAACAAAAAGCAAATATATTTGTGCTGAAGTCCTCCTACATTTTCTGTTACAGTTTTCATGTTGCATCTTTCTCTGAATACTCCTACTGACTCCTAAAAACTATGTTATCCTCCAGAATAGATATATCTGGAGTCTGAAGAGAAGAAGTAAAAAGAAAGGAAGGGGGCAATTTTCAGTATCTCATAACAGACCCCTTTTCCTTTCTGACTTTTCATGCCACTGTAATATTACGTCATTACAAAAAGGAGCACAAAAATTCAATTCTGCCTTTTTTTTATAGCCTTTGCAGGTCATCACCTGAGTGATAACAGAAATTGTTAACAGGATTTCACAACCAAACAACCTTGACGCTCACCATATTTGATTTGTGTATGCATGTAAACAAAACTGATGGTGAAGAAGCTGCATGGGCCAGGGAAAAACTAGAAGGAAAGTTCCTTAGAAATTTCTAAAAATGTAAAGAACTTAGTTTCCATATAGTTATGCTTCAGAAGCATTTTCCCTCTACTTTCTAGCAGTACATGGAAGTACTACCTCTTTTTTCAAGTCTGTGAAATCCTTCATAAACTCATTCAGAAATAAAACATGAGAGGCACTTGATGAAACTAGTAGAAGAGCAAGTTAGAACTGATGAAAGAATGTACTTTTCACAACAAACACTTTTCACACAACTCCAGAGCTTGTGGCCAAAGAAGGAGGCAGGGACAGGTATAACAGCAGGTTCAGAAGGATGGAAAACTCAGTAATGGACAAGAGGTTTAAGAGCAGAATAAAGGGAATAAGTAAGGAGGTGTAAGTCAGGAGGTAAGGAGGCACTTCTGCTGTAGCCATTGAAGATGTTGGAGTACTACAAGTGACTACTGTATCAGGACTAAGTGATTTTATTTAAAACCTTTGTTAAACCTTTGCAGCCCCTTTTCCTCCTACTCCAAAGCAAAGAAAATTAAAAAAAAAAAAAAAAAAAAAGCAGAATTTAGACTAGAAGTATAATTCAGGCAACAGCAGACCTGCTACCTGCTAGTCTGACTCAAGAAGGCCAAATATTTAGATAGTCTTTTGAAAAGGATTTCTATCCATGAAAGCCGTGAAACAACTCTCCAAAATGGTGGAAAAAGGCTACTTAGCTACCTTGAAATGGTTGTTGACTATGTAGCAGGTTTGCCTACAGTGCCAGAAGGCTGGACCTGATGACCCAGAAAGACTTTCAACAGGGAAAGTGACACTTTTGACAAGTCTTTCCATTGAAAAAGTTATATATTTTAAGAAAATATCACAAAATAAAACTAGCAATTTCCCTATCCTTCTCTCAGTTTTTTTCTACCTTGGGGACCCTCCTGCTCTTCTTGAAAAAAAAAATAGACATCTGTATTTGGCAACATTTATGCAACACATTAAGCGTTGAGTAAGTGCTTAGTCCCATTAAAGTCAAAATAACGTAAACTCTCAGATGGGTGTACATACTTTCAGGCGCAGTGATTGTTTTTCCCCAAATGCAGCTCTGCAGATTTCTCATTCTATTTGTGATGCAAGTCGTAAATTACTATCTGAATAATTGCGTTAGTAAAAGCAAACTAACAGTTTAGTCTGAAAGTCAACACTCCTACACTGTTCTGACATTACTTTAAACCTCTGACTTGCAACAGATTGCAAGAAAGGGGAATGAGAGAACAACTGGCCCTTGTTGTCAACACTTCTGGCAAAGAAGGATTCCTCCCGTAAACGCTTGCCCTAACAGAATCACTCTTAAAATTAAGGTAGACTAGAAGCAGAGTTCCAGAGATTTGGGCCATTCTGGGCTGAATCTGGGCTAATTTGAAAGCATAGTTAACACATAGAAAAAGCAAAGCAAAAAAGAGAATCTACTCATTGCAAATTGTTTACAACTGGAGCTTATGTAACCATATTAATTGGGTAAACAAAATGCGGGGGGGGTGGGGGGGGTGGTGTCCCTTTGGGAAAGTAAAAGCACAGGCATTTAACAACAAATTCTTTATCATGATTTCCTGTTGCACCTATGGAGTTAGATGTGGTGATACCCCTAAGAACAGAATAAACATTCTCATAAACAAGCACACACAGCTGCCAGATAGTCTGGTTTTTATCCTCAAGTAAAGAGTCATTTCAACAGTGCTGGGCCTGCGCTATGGCTGGGCTCTGATAGCAGGGGGAAAATTCAGCTGTAAATTGCCAGGCTATATCTACGTTGCAACCGCTGAAGCTGCAGCAGGCAAACTCAAACTCATTCTTAAGCAGAGAGCTTAGCTACTGCCAGCAGCACAGCCGTGGCAACACGGGCCACTGTGGATGCTGCAGAACCCACCTAAGAAGCTGATGAAACGGTGTTTACAAGCCAAACACATCAAACTGCTCAGTACATTTTGCTAAGGGCGGCAAGCTCCCAGGAGCAGTAATCAATAAGATCACTGTCCTCAAAACCGAAGGCCGAGCAGTAGCCTTTACTGCTGCCTTTTCTGCTTAGTGCTGCGGAGAGTGTCAACACTCCGCCAACAAGTATCACCACGCCTGACAAGAAGGTCTGCACATCTCCTGATCTCCTTTTTAGGGGCAGTCTAAAAGTATCCAGCAAAATGCAACATCTTAACTTTGTCATTAGAAGTAAACAGCTCCTGGCCACCAATACTGGTGATATTGTATAATACCTTAAATGAAACCCCCTAATTCAATTTTTCAAACCCAGTACTGGTTTTCTGGAGATGGATGAAGCCTTAAAAATCACATTTATCATCCCCTAAAGTATCAAATTCAAGGACTACTTTTTGCTTCCAGTTTTTTATAGTATAAGGAATAAATGGTACCTGGGAGGTTTGTAACAGTTTTTAATTCCAGCAAGTGCTTAGCTATGGACATACGAAGAAATGCTAGCAGAGAAAACTCTTGACATTGCCTGAGAGTGGCTCCTTAAATTCTTAGAAAAGCTGGAAGTTAAATAACCTTGCTTGTAATACCTCACATGCACTTAATTTTATGGGTTAGGATGTGCATGATTAAGCCAAAGAAATTGTTATCTTCGTTTACATTTGTCATTATAACCTCAAAGATAAAAAGCAGTCTTCTTTTAAATTACATTGGAATGTTTAAACTCAATCTAATGTTAGGGTTAAAGGGAAATGGGGGGTGGGGGGAGGAATGACTATTACCTAGCAGCCCGTCATTTGAGCAGATTTCTTAACTGGTCTCCGAAGAGTACTCTCAAAGTGGGAAATATTTGTTTCAGGTATTCAGCTGGCAATGAAGCACTAGGCATTGATTCCAATGGTGAATAACAACTAATGGTGCATCTTCATTAGCATCTTAGTTCAAATCAGGAATGCTTTTGTGAAGTGGCTTCAGGTTGTTCCCGCTTACCACACTTCACCTGACATCTCAGAACATCCTCTGAGCACATGAACTAGATTTCTTCCGGATGAAATTGAACTAGAAAATGATCTTATCTAACATTAATTTGATGATTTATTGTCAGGAGACTTCATTCTCCTTTATTTTTTATCCATACCTTCATTTTACAAATTTAATTTTAAGTATATATTTTGTTTAATAACACATTAAACATTTGAAATATATTGTCAGGAGGATTTTTCCTCAAATATCAGAGTTCCAAACCTGCAAAAACCTGAGGACATAGTAAATCTGTCTCAAATTCACTGAATAAACCAGAAAGCTCTCACATAATCTATACCCAGTCTAGGTCACTGTTTGTCAGTTTTTGCAGTAAAGCTAACTGATATATTTATTAGTTTTGAAAACATAATTTGAATTTCCTACAGCATTTGAAGGTCTGGGTTGGATAGTACACATCAGTCTGAAACTGACCAATACTTCATAATATGTCCACATTCCTTCCTGTTGTCTGATCACAGATACCTGGGCATTAATGCTGTAAAGTTATTCTTCTTGTGGTGACCACGTGTCCTGACCTTATTTTAGCTTGGATTAAAAAAAATGCCTTTAACACTCTCAATCTGCTAATGTGGGGCTGAGGTTTGCTGGCAGCTTCTCCCTCTCAATGCTTCTCTCGCCCTCGTTCATTCTTCCATGGCCACTGCTCTTCTGTCTCCCTCTTGAAATACTGCAAGGAATGCTTGAAATCAGTTGGCCCAAGCATGAGCCCAAAATCATCTCTTCTTTAAATAGTTAAATTGGGCTTTGATTATTGGAGCACAAGACTTCATAACTAAAGGACTGCAGGCTGCAGGACTACAGCTCAAAACCCCAGAGACATCCTAGCTGCAAATCTCCTCAGGGTGGGCTGGCTCACCTCAATTTAAACATAAGGTAAGTTACAACATAGAGGTGGCCCCAGCTGTCAGCCACTTCCATTGATACCAGAAATCAAGAAAGGACTTTGCCAGGATTAAGACAGAGCAGAGTCCTGCCTACAGCCCAATTTCTCCACTTTTTATGCCTTTCTACCCTTTCCCTTTTCCAGCACTTGCAGTGCTGCAGTACACACTTCTGTGCCCAAAACTTATCAGTCCCCTATTCCACACGGGTCTCTGGCGACCTTGCGTGCAACCAAGAAGGGGCCACAACCATGAGCCCGATTCTGACGTGCTAAGGAGCTGTGCAACCACCTGAGCCGCCAGCAAAGCTCAAGGTGCAGCTTCAGCAGCAGAGCATGTGAAGGGAGCAGCTGCTTATTCAGCAGCAGCTGCAGAAGCAATAGGTACGGAAGGAGCCAGTCAAGCTGCAAAAGAAGCTTCTGTTGATTTAGCCGAAATCCGCAAGCTGATCTTTTCCTGTTTAGTGAGATACATGAGTAGTGGTATGGAAAAAGAATATAAAGGGCATAGGAAAGAAATCACTTGAAAATCTCAAGGCGTATTCCATGTTCTATATGTCTATGTAATCTAAAAACCCTGATCTTTTTAAAGCTTCCTCCTAAATGAAGAGTACAGTGTTTCCCTTCCTGAGCTGAGTGAACATAATGCTCTACAGCATTATCCAGAAAGATAAGGCAATTTTAAGCATGGCATTTTTGGACATATTCTTCCTTTTCCTAAACCAAACCCCCCCCAGTAAATTCAGAAGTTTGAGTAGTCTGGAAGGTTTAATGATTATTTCTGTAGAATAACTGAAGTACTGTTATCTTTCAGTTCCTTAAGACTACATAGATTGATTTTTTAAAAAAAAAAAAACAAACAAACAAAAAAAAACAAACAAAAAAACCACCACACCAAAAAAACCCCTAACAAACAACCACAAAAAAGACAGTTTGGGGTTACAAGAAAATTCATCATTCCAAAATGTGTTGTAGCTTTGTTTCCTGTTTCATTCCACTTCTTTCAGGAAACAAAGTCAAAGCCAGGTGACTACATTAGCAGGAGATTTTATATCAGTTGACATACTGATTTTTTTTTTTTTTTTAAATTAAAAAGATATAACATTTTCTTCATGGTCACCTTATAAACTAACTTCTGTCCATTGAGATAGATTAATGTGTAATCTTGGTTTAGGGATATTTGTAGATTACACTGTTGTAGAGTTGGACTACCAATGAATAATTCAAATCACTAATTTACCCAAAAATGCAGTCAAATCAAAATCCACAAATAAATTTTCCTCATTCCCTCAGTAGCTTGTTTATTTTATTCTTTACTTGTTGTTGAGACAATTTTTCTTCAAAGCCAAAAAATATTTATGTATCAGTCATATTACAATGTGTTCAAGTTAACCAAACAATACAACCTCACATGTCAGTAATTCAGGAGAAAATTAAATCTGTTGGATTCCCAGTGGCAATTCAGAGTATAAGGATCTCATCCAAATTTATCACCATGACTGGAGAAAAAGCAGATGACCAAGCACAGCCAGGATATACCAAGGGTAATATTTTCATATGTGGAAGGGCAATTTAATTTGTCTTTCCTTTTTGTGAATTGCAAACATAGATGTATTTGCACAAAAATATGTGGACATTTTAAAGTAATTAATTAAGCATGCAGTTTATATGAAAACAATTTATTGTTGGACATTATCTAGGCATCCAAAATGCATATGAGATTTCTGTGCCTTCTAATTTGTGGACACCATTTATTTTGATTGTGCAATTAGGAAAGTAGATTAATTAATTTCCGTCTTACTACAAGAAGCAAAGCAAATTCAGCAGCCAAGATGTTAAATCTATTAAGAAAAAAGAAAAAGCAGCACACAACACTGAAAAGAAAAGCTCTAGGCAAACAAAGCTTCTACATACCAAAACAGAGAAAATAAGAATCCTGAATTTAGAGAGCAAAAGCTAGGCTAAAATGTGTCACTTAAAGTCTCACTGTAGGAGAAAATACAGTTAATGCCAAATCTTAGAAACACAAATGTAAAAATAAAGGGGGAAAGATCATCTAGCTCAGAGCAACCTAATGGCCTCACTGGCTCAGAAATGTTTTATGTGGTTTTCATTAAAGCTCATTGGAACATTTACAGCTAAATACGTTTTCATTAAAATAAGTATTTCACAGAAGCTGGAACATTTTACAGAGGCATATTGATTTCAACGCGGTTTTTAGCTAAAGAAAGAAAGAGTAGGAGCCCACCAAAATAAAAACCACAACCTTTTCAGTCAAAGAATGAATTTTACAGCACAGCACTACATAGGAAAAAAAACATTTTGAAGTCTTGGTTTAGCCCCAGTGCATAGATTAAAACTAACTGGAAGCGCTGGACGGTTGCTGAAAAAAATAGTCATCCTTCAGCCCACTCTTATCTCCCCCTTGATTCTTTTCCCTGTTATGAAAACCATTTGTGTTCCAGCTCATACCCATACCCAGCAGCATTGCTGACAATCTCTCAGTTGTTATCTTGAACTCCCCTTTTATGGACCTGCTGCGAGGATTGTGTCAGTCTTACGAACCGCAGGGAAACACATATATGCATGAAGTGCAGGGTCAGTTTTGGAAGAGCTTATCACATTGTCCAAAATATGAAGAGTGAATGAGGTACAAATTACATGTCCTTGAGTCCTAAAATATGCAGGTTCTTCAAACAGAAAAGGCTTAGGCACGTGCTTTGACAAGGCTATTCGCTTTCCCAAGTACATGCACATATTTCAGTCGACCGTATCCAAACTGTGAACTGTGATAGGATACAGTTACTCTCAGCAGTCTTAGCTTGTATAGTAAAGATTCAGAGGGGATAACATGATGTTTTGAAACTCTTGAAGATGAAGATCTTTAAGAAAATATTCTCTATAATGATTCAGTATGAGTAGATGATCTCTATATAGACGTGTCCTGTAAGAGCTGCATAGAAAGCTTCCCTCCTTCCCTTCCAACACCCAGTGCCCTTTTGCCAAACTGGTTTTCTTTCATTCTGCCCCCATTAACTCTCCTGTCAGTGCCTCCTGCATGGTAATCCCTTATAGCCTTTGGACGCTGAATAACGTCCTCTCTTAAACACAAGGATCAGTTACTTGTGCATGATTGTGTCTGTGGCAATCCTTAAGGCTACCAAGTGATGCCTCTGAGCCTCACGTCCACTAGTGTATGTTGTTTAAGTTATAACATTATAACATTATAAACTGCTTTTATTAATGACATCAATTCTATCTTGAAGATTCTGTCTTGACATATAAAAAGCACATCCAAACCAGATTTACACTGTTTTTAAAAAGGATGGTCTTTTCAGGTGCTTGTTTACTCATGACAAGACCTAAATACATTGCAGTATCTTCTCGTTAAAACCCCCATTCAAGTCATCTAAAGAAAAGGTTCCAGTGTGATGAAAGTGCCCAAGACTACAACTGTAAATAATTTACTTCTTTTTTTAAAAATAGATGTGGAACATATAACCTTGAGCTAAAGTCGTCTAGTTCAGACTCCTGTTCCAAAAAGAAACAGTTCATACAGCGGAAGAGGAGAAGGCTCAGGTGCCTCAGGTGTCATTTGCTAGCAGCTCTCTGGAACAAAGGGTTGTACTTTCTGACTTTGACCACAGGGAATAGGAGCATAAACTATTGCATTAGATTCCTAAACAGATTTTTTCTTGTGAACCTCCTTTCTGTGTGTTCAGACAGAGAGTTAAACAAGCTATGGTAGCCACTGCGTTTTATGGATTTATTGTGTTTGGTAGACGCTGTGTTTCACTGCTTTTCTTGGGTCCACACAACCTGAAAGTTTGTGAAAAAAAGTAGATTTCTTTAAAGCATTTTGGATGAGTTTGAGAGGTATGTTTTCAAAGTGGTAAAGCTAGAGATAGACATATTTTCAAAGTGCTTACCATGAACTCTGTGCATTTAAGTTTAGACAAAGAGTTCTTACAGTTCAATATGGTGGCTTTAGTGCATGTAATGGCACAATATTATAAAAGGTAATATGAAGCAATGAAATGTCATGTCATAATAAAGGGTGCTCTTGTTAGATCTGTTATGCTAAAAAAATGTATTTTAAGTGACTGGTTTTGACATTAATGACCTAGCATGGAAAAAATCTCACAAAGAGTAGAATTTTGTTAATTTGTACATCATTATGTTTAAGCTGAAATAAATGTATGTATCGGTATAAAAAAAATAATTTGCCTATTCATGACTAGTCAAAAAGTTTGTCTTCCTGAGCACTAAGCAGGAGATAAACATGTAAATAAAGATTTCAGGATCTTTGGAAGTACCTGGGACAGACTTTGACATACACTGTCTTGGACTGTCTATATAGACTTAGGGTATTTAGGAGTACACAGGGAAACAAAGGTGGCTCAGAACTCCTCTTCCTGCCCACCATGGGCTGATCAAATATGAGGCAGCCTGAGTTCAGAAGTTGTATCTTTGCACTAACTTTATACTGTAATCAGATCAATTCATCATGTCCTGAGCAGGTCTTATTAGCTGCAAAGCAGGGAACTTCTCTAATATAATGATATGAGTTCCACATCAGAGATGTCTGAGGTGCAGCTGGTTCAGCTCACAGGGAAATGGGTAATGCATCTGCCTGCACCCGCACGCACGAGCATAGCTTTCTGTACACTGTTGCAGTCAAAGTGAGCCATACACATGTTTTGCAAGTCAGAAGACAGACCTACCTGGAATCTGCTTTAGTACAATCACATCTTTTGTTTTTATGAGGAATATTACTGTCCTGCAAGTAATCCCATCAACGTGGCCAGCACTTCAGAAAGCCCTAAGAACACCTTAAATTGCATAATCCTCAGCACTGGCACTACCTCTTTTCTGTATGTTTAGAACAGCTCCTTTCTCAGAGCTCATCCTGTATGCTGACTAACTAAAACGACTTTGCTTCAAAATTTGATCTTTACAGGAAGATTCAACACCTACAACAGGACATTTCATCTGAAAACCTAGACATTTAACAACAGATAGACTTTACAAGGGTTGCTTTGCTGTCAGCTGTTGGCTGGATCTTGGCAGGTGTTTAACAGCATAGAATAATCCCATAAATAAAGATGCACCTAATATGCATATAAAATTAAAGGGGTAACTGTCGTGGTTTAACCTGGCAAGCAGCCAAACACCACACAGCCACTCGTTCAATCCCCTCCCCCGCAGTGGGATGGGAAAAGAATTGGAACGGTAAGAGTGAGAAAATTTGTGGGTTGAGATAAAG
>NW_009200482.1:0-12073 GCF_000690835.1 Fulmarus glacialis
CCCGCCCCCCAAAGCTTTTGACCTTAAGAAGGTGGGCAAAACATCAAAGGCAGGCATGAAAGTTTGGAAATATATAATTTAAACTGTATATAATTATATATACGTAACAGATTATACTACATTTTACACTGTATTATGACATTTAGTATCATTGTGACTAGATTAAAAATAATGGATCAGGCTGTTAAGACTAATTAAACTGACAATAAATTTTTGGATTTGCTTATAAGTTGCTGTCCTTTTGCCTATGACAAAATTTTTAGCGTAGGTGATGGGAATTAACAAATCTATAACTTGGAAACAACAAATGGACAACACACATCTACAGTGAACATGGTACAACTAGTGGCACCCTCTGCGTCTGAATCCTCTTTTAAAAGGAGGTGAGCTCATGCACAACTCCCTGCTGGTTCAGATAAATAACCTCTGTTATAAATAAATTACCTGCACAACCCTGTATAAATAAAAGATTTCAGCATTAAATAAATCATGTGAACAAATCAAAAAAAGGAAATATTGGGATTTGAATGGTTTTAATTAAACTAGAGAGGAAGCATGTTTTGCAAAGAGATTTTGAAGGCAGAAGAATGAATTATTTTTCACCGTGTTCTGCTAAGCCATTCTGTGCTATTCATTTTGGGAGGTTGCATTGTAGATGCTAAGTTGGTTGTTGCTTTTAATTACTGAATGTTTCCTGTGGGTTTAGGATCCATTTCCAGAACAAACAAAAGCCAATGTCTGCATTGGAACTGTACTCCTTCCTCAGAAAAGAAATATCCGCTTGGCAAATCTGCTTAACATTTGTTTTAGGAAAATAGTGTCTGTGAATATTGTCACGGTGTAAAAGTTTGAGATGCATAGTGCTTGATTTTCTACTGTTGTTTCTTTCAAACTGAATTGAGCTTTGGAGGTAAATGAATATACTTGAGGTTGAACTAAGCTGATCAGAACTGTTAAAGGGGCATGTAAGGACGGGAACGTTCTCCAGTAGCTCATTCATTGCATGACAAAAATTTCTTTAAGCGCACAGTCGAGTTGGGCACTTTGCCCAGTAAAGCCGCCCCTGACATTAAGTTCACTCCTTTGTAGGAGGCCACACCAAGGCCCTTCTTTTACAGACTTTTGTGTATGAGCACTCACCTGGAGTTTCATTTACTCAAACCCAAGTTTTGTTTTTCCAGATGAAAACATAATGAATTACTGTGTAAGGGAAGAATAATACCCAAGCATAGCACCTGTGTTTGCTCCTACTGCCTTTACAACTGCCCCCTTTATTATGTTATTTTAATATGGAATGATTAAACCCTATTTTTCAGATCTATGGTTGAGATGTATCTACAGATTAAGACATCTAAACTGAAGTATCTCAGTGTGGGTGTCTACGTGTATGTCATACGACCAAGGTCCCAGTATAGTTACTGGAGACCAAGTCAACACAACCTAAAAACCAGTCCAGTCTCCCTAAAGCAGGCGCATGCTGCCTGGCCATCTAGTCTCTGTTGCCTGCATTTGATTAAATTTTCTTTGACTGTAATGACAACTTTGACACCTAGCTCACATATAGGCATATAAGTAAACATACCTCCATGTACACACATAAATTAAGGTTTCATACTGTGAGACTGAATCACAACTAGTATATCTATTTTGAGATTGTGTATCATCCAGTACAATGTGTGGAATTTAAGTTGCATTGGTTTTAATGAAAGCGTTTCTGAAAGATTTCTGGAGAGACTGACAGTGGTGAAATGACACTTGTAGACCTTCTATGAGATCATGGAGTCTCAGTTTCTCTCTTCAAAATAACTTTAAAAATTTAAATAACTGTTTAATACAAAATACTAAACCAAAGTGAAACAATTAATTTTGTATAACATTGTTTTCCTCAAAAGAGAAATTTTCAATATGTTTTTTCACAGAGAACTTTTGTGTTTCTAAGTTTCAAACCTACATAGCTCAAAACTAAACTCTGAAATCCTCTATATAATTGCCTTCTCTCACAACTGTGATGACAATTTCTATACTGAACCATGCAAGCATAAAAGTGTGCTTTCATTTATGAGCATATCTCAAAAGGGGTAAACCCAGGTCTTGCAGTTTCTTTATTGTGCCTTCTCTCCTGAACTGCAAATATCAAATGTTGCATACTCAAAAAATGTGTCATGCTCAGGGAGTATAACCCCAGAGAATATACAATGTGAGCTTTACAGAAATTCAGGGTGTAGTGGCGGAGTCAAATCCACAAGGGTCTCAGATATTTTCACTTTCATGTGAGATTTAAACAGGAGTATGTCTGTCTGAATGCTCACTTGTTGGCTTGGCTTTTCTTTTTTTTTGTTTTGTAAGCAATGGGAAAGTATGCATGCAGCCAATAACTTCTAAACATAAATGCAAGGGAGAGGTATAAAAACCATGACTGGACTTTCTCATTTAAGCCAGTGTGAGGATGCCTGCATGTAAGAGTACTCTGTTCACTTCAGATACAAAAGTAAGTCCTTCCCTAGCTGGCATCATGGTCTGTTTATATGGGTTGAACTGCAGGAAAAAATGATCATTTAGTAGTGATCTTATTAAATCCACTTTTCTTAGGATATAGATAACTGACTCTTCAATACTTCTATTCTCCAGAAGGTAAATGGTATTAGGAGTTTACACTTTGGCTGACAAGCCATTTATCAAAACTAGAAACAAGCAGATCTCTAAAGCTTTTCAGTTGCCTGGCCTGTGAAAAATCCAGTTGTGTTTCTATAGCAACTGCAATGGGCCAGTAATGATGTCATCACTCAACTAGCTAAAATGCATATCACCTTATTGCAAATACTGGATACAAATAAACATTGAATCATCTAATTGCTAGTATGAATAATGTTCCCACTTTCTTTAACAATTTACTACAAAGAAGAAGAAGACTCATACCTGACTGGTCAAAATAGTAACCACATGCAATAATTTGAAAGAGGGGGAAATGTCTTTGTTGCCAAACTCCGTTCTTTTCAAGCACATACGATGCAGATAATTACTGAAAATATTTTTGATGTTTGTAGTCAACTTGAAAAACTTTCTGTGGTGCTAGATGTAAATTCTGGGAGATATTTGTACTTCTTTTGCCAAAAATAATTACTCAAACTGAGTCACTGGCACACCAGCACCTGGCTGGCTCCATAGAGTGGAGCTCTCTGAAAGATGTGTAAACCCGACACTGGATACAACAGTTGCTGCTTGATGTTCTCTGCCGGCTACCCTTGAAAGAAAGGTCTTGGTTCATCTCCAGACTTTGGAAGGAGCTGTTTTCTTATGGGAGATGGGACTATCATTTTCCTTTAATTATTCTCCATAAATCAAAGGACAATTGCAAAGAGTCAGTCAAAATTTAGAACAATATTTATCATGCTTTATTAAGTTATTATCAAGGTGACTGAATATTTTCTGCTGAGTTTGTATAGAAGAGCTGCATAACGCTTCTGGTAGGAATATTTCCTTCTCCCCCCAGATTATCATCGTTTCATCATTAGTTGTATCTTGCTGTCTGATATGGTTTCCACTGGGCTAGATATCTGCAGGCTTCCATTTTCAAGCAGAGACTAAGACAAAGTTTCAGTCCTTCTGGTAGTTGTTCACTGCCATACTGTATTTCTCCTGTGTCTAAAAAATTACCATCTTTTTCTCAGCTATTTCCATCAGTCTATTAAGAAAAATCTTGGTGTTTATAATCAAAATCTGCTTGACTCTTCCAGGTCTGCCCTTCTTTTGTGTATTCATTTCTAGAAAATTAATTTACTGGTTAATCAGTAGTACTCTTAGCCTGCTTGGTGACTGTAAGTATTTGAAGAGTTATATGGCTCCTATTCGGACGGACTTTCTGTCACTATCATTCTAAGAACTCTGTTTTCTTTCATGGTGGGGAAGGAGAAATGTGAGCTCCTCAGTTGTCTCTTTGTATTTCTGCTGACTCTCCCAGAGAAGGAGCTTTGGACAAGCTGTGATGCAAGGGGGTATATAGGCTTTCCTCTGACCACTGCAAGGTGTCTGCCCAGTCTTCCTTCTTCCTTGTTTCCATTTTTGGCCTTAACTTCTTGATCTTGCTTTTTCTTTATTCCTGCCTTCAATCTCTGCTTTGCACTTACTCTTTGCTTCTGTTCTAGTCCTAGGTGTAAGTCAGCAGTTTTCTCCAGCTTGGTTTTTCAGTGTCTTTGTCTAGCCCTGCCTTGGCTCCCTAGCTGCCTGATCTAGTCCTGCCTTGGTTTCTTTTTCTTAATACTGAATGCAACAACTACTGCCCTCTACACTCTAACATTGTGATTCAGAACTTTTTCTTTATGGCTACGTCAGCGTTTTCATTATTGCATTGGTCTGGGGAAGAGAATACAAGCAGGAAAAAAAATGACATGATCTTTGATGTAAAGGGCTTACTGAAAAAGGAAAATATGCCATGATATAGAAGGTAACCAGAAGAATGAAGATGACACACAGAGAAGATGTTATATCTGTAAAATTACAGTTTGCTTATCAAAGTCATAGCATAGTGAGAGAGCTGTCTCTTTTTCTGTATCCTGAGAATGCTGTGATTTGTTCTGTGCGCTTGTCAAGCCGCAGATGGGCTTTTGTGAACACACGTAAGTGGCAAAGATAGCATACTTGCAGAAGGATAGGTAGAGTGAGCCTTGGGGAGAAAAGCAGAGAATAGGCTGTAGGAAAGCAGGGTACTGAGTCTGTTGGAGGGGAAAGAGGAGCTAACATGACAAGGGACAGTCAGAAAAAAATGGCTGCAGTGTAGAGGATCCAGTAGAGGAACTGGGTCTAACATGATTAAATCAACCTACTAGTAAGCTCACATTGTACAGTTTTGATTGAGCACAGCAAAGGAAAAGCTAAGCAGCAGTTGGATCTGGACTTGAGCTCTGTGAGCAGATGTGAACTGAACCCTTAGGAGTGTTGTGTGAGCCGCAAAATAAAGGGGAGAGTTGAAAACGAACACAGATCAGGGACTGGGGCAACAAAGAAGTGTTGAAGTACTAGACGCTTTGTGGCTTCAAAATCTAAATGGTAACCTTGCTTTAGTCTTTCAAAGTCACAGGAACTGCTGCTGACAGCATGTCCCTGACCAAACCTCTGAAAAGAATGTCATTAGTGTTTCATCCATTACAGTACATCTCATGTCTTCTACCTCCTCTCACATAGTTTTTATTTGAAACTGGGTGTTTTCTTTACATGAAATTCATTACACTTGCTCTTACCTTAAGCTGAAAATAGGCAAGAAACATACTATTCCTAGTACTGACATTTTAATTTGGTCCTCATAATTGCTTCAGCAAGTTAAACCAACTTTTCTCTGGCTAAGCATCAGAGCCAGCTGTTAGGAGAACAGTGAGCTTCAGGATGAAGCTCAACATGTCTTCAGTATTAGATAGACAAAGCATAAACTGTCTGTATTGGTTTTACAGTTTCAGCTAAAGTTATTGTCTGTCTTTTAGCAGATGCTTTATGCATTTGTCTCCATGGGATATCATGGGAGGTACTGATATATGTCCTCCCTCACTGCTGACGTCTATGCTCAGGGTGAGCCTTTGTCTCTCTTTGAGAGACATGTTATACTAGAAATCCCAGTTTAAAGGTTTTATGAGTCAGAGCACAAATTCAAATGAGAAAAGTTTTCTGTGCCTACTTGGAAATTTTCATTGACACAGTGAACAGCTCGCAAATCTGCCCCACTCTGAAATAGATCATCTAGAGATTGGACTTGTTGACCTGTGCCAGAATTTTCTCTGTGTGCAGCTGGATACGTTGTTATTCTTCTAACTTGGAGCAGAGTTAACCTAGTTGGTAAACTGGGAATGTTTCTACCTATGTTAATTGCTTCAGCTAATGAGTATTTCAGTATTTTCGGTTACAACACTTGCAGCAATATTGCTATGCTATTGTATTCTTGCAGACTGTGTTGCTTGAAGATTTTTTTTTTCAGGTACACTTTCTTATTCTGCTCTCTGGTAAAAAACTGAAGTAATGAAAAGCCATGCACCTCAAATGTCCTTAACATTTGACATTTCCCATATGTTCCTAAATCAAAAAAAGCTAATAATTATGCCTCTGGTAACTCATAACTGCCAATGAGTTCCTTTAATTCCAGAAATTCTCTTGACTTAGAATGATTAATCGTATAAAGTGAAAGCTTACAGTGTTGCAGAACAGTTTATAGTAGAAATGAGGACGAGTGCCATTTTGGTGAAAAACTACAGGAAAAAGTGTGAAGAGGCAATATGCAACTACCATGTTTACAACTGGACAAGAGAAGTAAGGATCAAGGATGTTTCAAAAAAAAACCCAAACCCAAACCTGATAATGCAAAAAGGTATCCGAAGAATGATAACAACTATATGATACATTATAATAGCTATGAAACCTTTTTTTCAGGAAAACTATTTGAATTTTGGATATTTTTCCCTCTTTGCTTATTCACATGCTAAACACCAGTATTTCTCAAAGCAGCCAGAAACTTCTGGGAAGTTCTGTGGAGCTCCTGAAGATGCTGAGATAATTTCTCCCTCCAATTGTTCACTTCAAGGAGAATTAAGGTGCTCACCAGGCATAGGAAATGTCAAATACCAATCAATATTGTTTTCACACCTTCCAATAGGCTGGGATCTGTGGGTTTTCTTCATATTTGATTGCTACCAACACAGACCAGGCAATAATAATACTCACAGTCTCATTAGTCATAAGGGAAGAAATTAAAGGGCCACAACAATTTTTTTACTTAGTACTTTTAAGAACTTCTGTATTATAAGTTTCTGAATTAAGGAGATAGATGTCGCTATAAAAACTGTGTCATTTTTGTTGCCTTTTCACAAGGAAAATGTTGGACACCCCTTGGTTTCATGGATGTTACATTCACCATAACTGAGCCCAGAATGAATCCTTGTCTGCGAAAAACATAACAATTATAGGATTATTTATTCATATTTATTCATGCATTTCCTCCACTATCCTAAGCCAGAAGCAGAAAAGCAAAATACAAAGGAAATCTTGTCCTTGAAACAGGTGAAATATGGTGCTGAAATGAACAAGAAGGACCATCCAGTCCTTTCTTTTGCACTTAAAATGTTAAAGTAAGTGATCTCTGACATCTGATGGTCATAGCATCTGATGGTGCTTAGAAACCTCCAGTGAAAGAAATTCCATGATTTCCCAAGTTAATTTGCTCCATTTTTTTGCAACATGTATTATTTTCCTATTTTCCTAGGATTTTCCTAGTACCTAACCTATATCGCAGAAATTAAGCTGACTACTTCTCCTTACTCTTCTGGATATGGAACAAAATTCTGCGCTATGCTTTACTAGCAGATTTTACTTACTGGACATTGTTAACGTGTCTCCCTAACCCTTAGTTTTCAAGAGATTAAGTAAACCATTACCTTTTACCTTTGCTCATAGGTCATAATTTTTATTTTTCCTCTTGCTCTGCCCTGGAATGCTAGAATTTTTGACATTTCTTAACATTACGGTCATGACTGGAGGAGTACTTTGGTTAGAGCTTCAGAAGTAGCAAGTAGACTGCAGTAATTATTTGTGGTATCTGACATACAACATGTCAATTAATATGTCCCAGAAAGTTTTACCCTATCACTTGATATTGTTGTCTAATTTTCAGTTTGTTATTCATTTAATATTCACCTTTGCAATACATTTTTCCCCCAGTCTATTGCTTTGACTTTTGATTTCTCCCTGGGGATGCTACTTTCAGTTTGTTGTTAGTAAGCTGATTCTTATTTTTTCAAGATTACTTTGGATTCTGATTCTGCTTTCCAGTGTGTGTGCAATCCTTCTCAATTTGGGATAGACATAAATTACAGACCTATTTTCTCTTTTCCAGTCTAAATTAAAATAAAAAATAATAATAAAAAAAGAATATCACAGAATTCTCCACAAACATCTTTGGATCCCTCCACAGCAGACACACTAAGTACTGTTTGAATTAATTTTATATGGTCTATACAATAACTGGACCATATTTTGTAATTTGCATACATGAGTCTCACACGGGAGACTGCCAAAAGCCTAATTAAAGTGAATATATCTTACATGTGGTATTTCATTCCAATCCACTAATATATCTAACCTGACAAAGTAGGAAATTGAATCGGTTGAAGAACTTTTGTTCTTAACAAATATGCAGTCTGTTCTGATCACTTTGTTATCTCTCGTGCTTATAAATGGGCCATTTAATAATTTGTTCAAGTGTCTTTTGGGGTTACAAGTCAGTTTGACAGTTCTGTAATTCCCTAAATTCTCCTTTTTTCCCCTCCTTTTCAAAATAGGCACTGTGTTCGTCCTTCTTCAGTCCCCTGGGACTTTCCATGTTCTTTCATGGGGTCTTCAAGACAACTGTTAACAGTGCAGGGACTGCCTCCATCCGTTCCTTAGTACTCAAGAGTAAATTTCATCACATATTGTAACAGGGATACCCATCGTATATCTTACAGTTCCAGAAGCTACTCTTTCCTTGGCACGAACTTTTCTTTTTTCCTTTTGTTAAAATTGTGGTCAGCACTGATTAATCCTTTACTGAAGACAGAGGTCAGAAAAGTATTAGGTGCTGCATCATTTATTTGTTCTCCTTTGCTGTTTAAATAATGGTCTTAATCTTCATTCAAATGGACCTCTATAATCTTTTTGTTCCTTTATGTTTTTTTAATTTGAGTTTATCCCTTCATACCTGCACTGCTCTTTATATTTCCATATTTGACACACGCCAATTATCTACAACTGCTGCTCAATTTTTCTTGTTATTGAAGAGTTGTGGGTTTTTTACCATTTTCCACAGCACCAGAAGGTTGTGCCATTCTGCATTTAACACTGTCTCTCTCAGTAAATGGCACTTTTCACACTCTTTTATACATTACATTATCTTACCAAGATACCTATCTGTTCCCTGAGTTGACTGAGGTTCATTCAATGAGAGCGGCAGCTCTCATTCCATCCTTTGTGTTATGATAGTGCTCTGTATCAATTCATGAATGCTTGGACCCAAATTTATATCTCTGCAATCTCAAACAATTCTTCATTATTAGCTGGAAACAACAAAATGTCGTTTGCTGAATGATTTCATCCACCTTCCCAAGCAAAGAATACTATCAGTATCTGTGCCTCCACTCTCCATAAGTGTCTCAGCCACCACTTTTGAATCAAATAGTTTCTAGTAGGCTGTATGTGTATTGTTCCAGTTCCTTTTATATCCACCCAAAATATTGGATAAGCCTTCCCCTCACTGCTTCCTGAATTTTACATACTGTTCTCAACCTGGCCAGAAATAGGAATTGTCTGTTGCTGTGAGATTTGCACATCATTCCTGTATATCTTACAGGTTTGAGGTTCAGCCATACAACGTCTTGACTATAAATAGTGAAAAAAAAAAAAATTGAGATTTTTATTAGTAGTTGATCTATTACTTTTAAGTTTCACTCCTATCATAGTGTTCATATGCATAGGTGTATTTGTTTACAGGATATAACAACACAGAGTGAAAAATATCTCCCTCACCTCTGGAATACATTTTTCAGCATGTTCTCAAACCTGTCTCCATTAGAAATGTGAGATGGGATAACACTGATCAGATGTCACCTGTCATAATAGTTTAAATAAATGGTAGTTTCCCTTTCTCTACAATATACAAACAAAACAAAACAAAAATCCCTAATTTTGAACAGACAGTTATACTAGCATGAAATAGTTTTCAGTAAATATTCAAACTTGCTAGTGCAGAAGCTTTAGTGAGCATGTTATGTTCCTGTATGTCAATGACACGTATTCTAATCTAACATAATTTGATAGTTATATGAGCCTCAAAACAGTGTCAGCCAGTGCCTGTTCTGTATTCTCATGTAAATGCTCCTGTCAACAGGAGAAATCCTTGAAAAGCGAAGCAGAAGCAGGATGCTCTTGAATGGCTCATCCTGAAAAGGCAACGGGCACAGTTAAGAAAAGCTAGTATGGTCCTTTTGCTGTATCACCTAACAGCATTTCCAGCAATTAGCTTTACAATGGGGATCTGAAAGAGGAGAAATTCTGTTTCTCTGAGCACGTCAGCAACCCTTTATTCCAGGGAGGAATAGAAAATGAGCAGCAACTGTTTTCTGTGAAAGATGCTTCCGGTTGATCAAAGGCCTGTACTTTGACAAGTATTTAATTTTGATTTAAATTCCTTTAAAGGCACTTTCCTAATCTAGGTGCTTTCACTCAATCATACTGTTGTCCACTTTACTATGGGAAGGCTGGAGAGGGTCCATATAGCTTGTTTCATGCTAGAAAGCTGGTGAAAGTTTCTGATCCGGAAAGGAGGACTGCAGAAGAGAACAGGCATCCACAAAAGAGACAGCAACGAGGGCAACTTCCTTTCAGGGATGTTACCCAGTCTGGTCCAGCAGTTAGAAGTCCTCTCCGTTGTGGAGGCAGCGCTGCTGTGCCAGCATCCTTCTGTGGTCTGATGAAACACTAGCCTGGGAGGCTGGAAGCAGCTTCTTTCGGTTTATGTTTTCAAGACAAACACAAGGGGCTACATTTCAAAAGGTCTGATCAGCTCAGGCTTCAGTCAGCCTTCTTCCCCCCCTTTATCCCTCAAATCAAAGGATTTTGGTATCAGCAGAAAATGATTGTCAGTATTTTGAAACCATACCTACTTTAGATCATAACTTCTGCATTGTGTTGACTCAAGCATCTTTTTTCAGCACATGTATTTTTCCATTATCAACAGATAATGCTTGTTACTACCTTTTACTTAAACTAAAGTACAAATCTATGTTCAGTATAGACTGTTACTGGAAAGATAACAAATTCAACTACCAGCTTACAGTCAGGGATGGTACTTCACTAAAAAATCTCTAATTTAAAGTCTGAATGTTACCCAAAAGTCAAAACAGTATCAAAACACAAGTTCTTTATATAAGCCTCAGATGGAGTTTCTGAAGTAGTGCAGAATGTGTTTGCTAATAGATGTGCCTCCAATTGTAAGAAGGCTAATTTAGCTGCAGGTAATTAATAATTTTATACAAACGTCAATGTTTGGAGCTGACATGTAGTGCATATGAGGTCATATTTTAATGTCAAAGATGGTATTTTATAATTTTACTGCTACAGTTTAGCTGCAATCCTTAGAACTGTGGAAGCCCCAAATGTTGATTGGTGATGTCACTTGAGAGGAGATTACAGTTTTTAAGTAGACATAAAACACTGTCCAACAAGAATGCAAAAAGAAAAGTTTACACCAATGTTATGGAAGCTCAAGTGACTATTATTTTGTAGTATTTTTTGTTGAATCAGTTCTGAGA
The DNA here is from genome assembly GCF_000690835.1 of Fulmarus glacialis. NCBI lineage: Eukaryota > Metazoa > Chordata > Aves > Procellariiformes > Procellariidae > Fulmarus > Fulmarus glacialis. The sequence goes on from NW_009200482.1 coordinate 11,319, forward strand.
TTAAAAAAAATCTTACATCCAGACACATTTTCCACGTCCTAAAAATGTGCCCGAAATTGCATGGTATAGAGAGTTCCATAATTTTTCTGATTTTCTTGCTCTGCTTTAGTGAATATGCAATTGGAAAGTTCAGTGCTGAATGGTTTTAATTAAGAATTTCCTGTCTTGTTTCATTCTTCTTTAAAAAAACCCAACCAACCAAACTCATGTAAAATGCATAAGCAATCCAGGAAATAGTGAGTGAAAGCTAGAAGTCTTTCCCCTCACCTTGTAACCTAATTCTAGACTATAGAAATGGACTCCACTGCATGCTCTCCTTTCTAGCTTCTTTTCCACACTTCAGTCTAGCTGAGGTACTGAAATTGAGAGTGCCCATTGCCTTCACCCATGGCTTGAGACACACCTGAGAAGGAATATGGGCCTTTCAAATCTCTTAGACTGAGAAAGAACATAAACCCAGGTTTCTGTCACTGCCTGCGTGAACAGTTTTACTAGGAGCTTAGTGTGCAAAGGTGGACGATGCCCCTGCTTAATCAGATTCTGCCATCCACGTGCCTCCTGCCTGCCTGGAGAGGCCTAAAGCAGGTGCCCTCTGAGAAAACCAGGTTGTCATTCCTGGTCTACTGGCTCAGGATGCACCAAGGAGCCTTCAACTGCCCAAAGAGATGTTCACACCTCTCTTGACTACATAAGAGGCTAACTTTAGAACTCAAAATCACTCCGCTGATGTTTTCTTTCCTTTTTTCTTTTTGTCT